>NW_020451016.1:2415758-2463789 GCF_003343035.1 Apteryx rowi
CTGGCTGCCGCACTCCCCCCGCACGGGCACCCCCGCGCCGGCCGCCGGTGCGAGCGGCCCGAGCAGCGGTCCTAAAAGAGCCGCTGCCGTTGGCTGCTGCGCGCGCGCTACCCGCCCGCCGATTGGCTGCGCCCCGCGCCGCTCTGAGGGACGGGGGCACCGGGGGTTGGCGGCTTCCAGGAGCCCCACCCAGTGCCGCGGCCCGGCGGGAGGTGCGCGCGCCTCTCATCGGCGCCGCCGCGAGGACCCCGCCCCAGCGGCGGTTGGGGCGCCCGCGCGCGCTCCCCGTCCGCGGCCGCGCCCGGCCAACGGCCGCGCTCGCGCAGCGCGCGCCGCCAACGGCTGCCGCCAGCGGCCGCCGCCAGGCCCCTGCCCGCACGGCACCGCGGGGGTAGCCTCGCCGCTCGCCCTCCCGGCTGCGGAGGCGACATGGCAGGCGCGGAACCGTCTCTGTCACGGCCTCCATCATCACGGCTTTGTGGAACAGCCCCAGCGGCTGTCCCCGGGCCTCTGCCGCCGCCACGCCGTATCCTGCGCATCCGCCGTCGCACGGATCGGCGGCAGGAGCTGCTCCATCGCAGCGCTGCGCCATCGGAGCGGGGCACCTCTGTCACGGCCCATCCCTCCCCCACAGGCATCACCCGAGGAACCGACCGTGCCTGCTCGAGTCTCCGCCACGCTTCGCATCGCACGTGAACAACACGCGGGCCACCATACTGTCATATGTACATACACGGATATCATTTCCCTAGGTCTTGTTACAGAGATACCCAGCAACTCATTGCATGCCACAGGGAATTACATTTGTTTCTGTGAAATTTCTATGGGTTCAATACATTGAGATATTAAGACAAATTTGGTTGAAATCAGCCAAGAGGTTCAAAAATTATTGCAGCAATAGAAAGCAACTATGATCTCTATAAAGTGAACCAAGCAATTGATGGAGTTAGAGATTGCATTGGGTAGAGGTAGACCATTTCCACCAAGCTGGTGGTTTCAGAGCACCAACACTTGAAACATTTTTAGCAGCTTGCACTTACAAGCCACGTGCCTGGGGACCCTGTGCAGTGTTACATGTGCAATGGCAGTAATATCAGCATACTGTTGATACACAGATGATATCTACGGTACAAATATCATCGCATTACAGTCATCTCACCATTTGTTACTAAACATCACTAGGCTACAAAGCAACATGCCATTATGCTGTGCTCTGTTGCCATATGCCATTTATTTCACAACTAAATATTGCACACATGGACCTGCATCAGACTGTAAAATATCAAGCATTCAAAAGTTGGGAAATTTCCTATATAAGCTTATCCAAGCAATCTTAATTCGGATTAGGGTGCATATAAATTATTATATGAGAACTGTTGCAAACACAGACATTGATTATGTCAATGCATATTACTTTTTCAGAATGACTCCTGCCTTATCCAGTCCATGAAGATCGGAGCTGTCCTCACAGTTACTCAGCTGTGAGCAGCTATTCAGTAATTATTTCTTCCTCATCGTGATAGGTGTATTTCATGACTTACTTACTCCATACTAGTTAAACCTTACTCTGAATATGAAATTATTAATTTCGTCACAGAGTATTTAGAATCACATAATCCTAAACTCTTTATCATAACTGTTAGTGGACAGTTTTTCAGACAATGACATTATTCCTCAGCAAATACCCCCTCACTGAAGCCGAAGCTTTAGCTGATCATCTGCCATATATGAAAATCAAGTAAATCAGGCAGTGCAAAGATTCAAGTCTAAAACACCCACATCCCTGCTGATCTCACTACTTGCTGCTGGCTATTATGGCATTACTGTTTTTCTTTTTCGTTCCAGTGAAATGCTGACATATGGTAGCCTTTTTCATTATAGAGATGAAGCTCTTTTATTTCAGACTCCCCAACACGGAACAGCTGATTGCAATGCAGAGATACAGTTGCAGAATATGATCAGYGCACATAAACTCTTCAGAAAATTTTTAAAAATCTCTGTTGGGCATATGCAAATTAAAGTTTCTCAAATGATTACGGTAGTTAAATTTGGGTGAATTTTCAAGAAGCCACTTCGTAAAATGTGAGTTTTGGTGACACAGAATGGAAGTAATGAGGAAGGTGTTAATAATATTTTAACGTGGGCACAACAGTTTATTTTGTCCAATCTCATTTTTGAAAACAGTTAAAAAATGGTGGAACTTAAATCCTTGCCTATAACAAATGCAGTATCATTTGATGATTGTTGTAGCTCATTGTTGACATGTATAATGCAGTGACAATGTATTAGCTGACGCACTCAAATAATATAAATTATTGCTCATAATAGTGATAATTAAGCAATTTTAGTATAATTTTAAATTAAATTTTCTGGCAGAACTAGGCAAAAACCAGAAAAATACATGTAAAAGTTATCAAGCAAGCAACAGCACAAGTTGATTTAGTGGCACCACTGCACAGCACAGTACAGCACTGTATCACAAAGCTACTTCTGATGCCATCAGATGAAAATATAACAATATTCAGAGCACAATGTTGTCAGTTTGTGTTCATCATCAGTGCAGTATACAGTTCTATTTAGTGAACTCAAAACACCAACATGTTAAAACGTAATATCCTCTGGTTGAGTCAGTCTTTTACTGAATTAGGACAAAATGTCTTGATAGAACAGAGCATCACAATGATAGAGCATGAGTTCACAATGCTGTAATAATTTTCATAATCTCAGAACCTCAGAAAATGTGGGGATACCATGAAACCTAATAACCTGATTTTTTTTTCCAGATTACTCCTTTGAAGTCACATTTAATTTATCCCTCCTACATTATTTACGGACAGGAAAACATCATAGTGACACAATATTGTGATGCATTTGCATTTTAATGCAGTACTGTATGGTTGCTTCTCAAAGAATGTACCAAACTGGTTGTATGATGTAGCAATGTGAATTTTTCATCACAGGAAAAAAATGAGAAGACGTTAACACAAACATGCTCTAGTCTGGGAATGTTAGAATAAATTATAAAGAAGCCATAGACTTGGATTAGCTAATATAAAAGAGGCATTTGAAATTCTATTACCCAACACAAAGAGGTAGTATGACACAGGGTTATATAAATCTATAGCTAAATAATTAAAAATGCCTGCAAGGCCAAATCTTGATTTGTTATCTGTGAGAGTGTGAAACAAACACCTACATACAATCAGAAAAAAAGAGAGAGAGACCCAGTTCATGTCTTTAAATTGGTTCACATTTCTAAGCAGTACTTGCAAGTTGATTCTTTCACAAGAATTTTCCAGAGGCTGACTTAACCATGTCTCTCTAATTTTCAGCAAGACCAAGAGTTGTAAGAACTTTGTACCTTTTATTGACCAAATAATAGAAATCTTTAATTTTATACTGTGGAGCAGGAACACACTGTACATATAGAAACTTGTGTTTCTCTATGTAAAGCTTCACCACTATATACCTCAGACACAGAACTATTTTTATGCAAACAATAGTCATGTATCTTTACTTCAATAGGCTGTGGGCATATTATCAAGGGATTTTTTTTTTCATAAACTAAGGCACATATTTGCCCCAAGTTAGTTATTTGTGAGGACTACATGGATGCACACTTCTATTTCTTGATAAATGTAACTTGTTTCATTAAAAGATTAGTCAATGTAAATATTTTTTTATTTTCTGTGCTGTCAGAATGCACACAGGCATTTTCTGCATTTTCTGTTTAGCTGTTGACATGCAAACTTGTTACACTCTAGCAACTCTCACTTGTGAAACTGTTAGGATCCTTGTTGTAGCACTGTTAGGACACCTTTTTGTCGCTACAGTCCTGGCTATAGAAGGTGTTTATAACAGGTGGAGGTATGATGTTAAGAGCATTAATGGCTCTTATCTTTGAGCTACAAGACATTCTACTCACAGTTACATAGGCTGGAATTTGCAGATGTACTTCTGATTTTGACGAGATATGGAAGATACAGTTCTACAGAAGCTCAAAACTTGGGCTTTGTATGAATAGTAATTAATGTAGTTAAAACTGTTTGTCTTCTAATTTGAGATACTATGGTTCAAAGATAAGGGCGTGATCAAAACTAATTAAACCAGTTTAGGAAACATCCAGGAACTTATTTTCAGCTGTCTATTAAAACTAGTTAGAAAATTAAAGATACCTTTGGATTCAAACTGGAGCAAACCCCTCAAGAGAGGAAACCATTACAATTTTACTTTCGAAAGAAATAATACAGTTTTTGTCCAAGTGCTGCTATTGTCTTCTACTAATGAAGTAACTGACTGAGCTATTTAGAGTTCTGTGTGTTTGTAAAATTTAATCCTGAATATATTTAACACATACTAGGTATAAGTATACAAACTGCATGGGTAAGTATGGAATTACAATTTTAAATATATTGTTAGCAATTGAATGCACTGTGCTACCTTCTGAATGTTTTCCATGCTACCGTGCACTAAATTTGTTGTTTTTCAGTGACAGCCGTTAAGATTCCAACATAGCACATAGATTATTAATCACAGAATCAAGAATGGATGAGGTTGGAAGGCGCCTCTGGAGATCATCCAGTCCAACCCCCCCTGCTCAAAGCGTGGCTAACTAGAGCAGGTTGCTCAGGGCTAGTATGCAACCTTTGTTGTTTATTACTTGTATTCCAAGTGGTGAGTAGACATATTACAGTCTAGTTTGTTAAAAACACACAAAAGAAATATGGTCCTGAAATCTAAGAAACAGTAGAGACAAAATCAGGCAGAAAAGAAGCAATGAAGCAGCAAGACATTATTTTTAGCAGGGTAGGAAGTGGTTTAGAACACTACTAACTAATGTACTGCAACTCTCATCTTAACATTTTCAGCTTTTGTATAGGGCTTTAACTAGTGCAAATACTCACCAGCTAGAACCCAGGTAGTAGCTACCTCTTCCTAGCTCTCTTATTCACACAGAAACACAGGAACCAAGCCTGGGTGAATCATCTACCTGACCTTTTGCAGAAAACCACATCATATAATCCCTCCCACAAATGTATCTAATTTTCCTGCTTGCATTACTCCTGTTACGAGACTACCTCAGAATTTCCTTACTTTGATCGTTAGGAATCCCATTCTAATTTCCAAACAAAATCCATTCATGAATACTTTATACACCTTATATCTTCCAATGTTCACCCATTTATTTTACCTTAAATATCTGTTCTTACTACTTCATATTCTTTCTCTGTCACATTCAAAAAGAATAATTTTGTGATTCCAAATATTTTATTACTGTATCTTCACTTTTCATATTGAAGCCATTAATGAAGATATCACATATTTTATTCTCAAAATAGACCCAAGAAGAACCCCACTAGTAACTTATCTCACTTGAGCACTTGCTCATACTGGCACTTCTTTCCAAGGGGATGTTGATATCTATTTTATAACCATCAGATATGATTTCTTTGTTTTAGACTGGCCTGAAATGGCACATATCCTTTGCTTTCAGTGTGTTCAAAATACAAAAAAGCATCCACAGAAAGACTAGAACCACTAGGATCATAAAAACACTGGCTTTTCTCAGGTTGGCCTTTAACTGGGCATTATTCTGTCTTTTAGACCTTAAACTGCTCAGCTTCCAGCTATGGCTGATTCTTTTGCTGCATGACTACACACAAGCATCATTTCTTCTTTTGCATTCTCACTGCTGCACTTAAAAGCAGCAGAAATACCCATTGTGAGATCCAAAGTATGAAACTAACTTTCATTGGAAATCATCTTGGAAAATCTCCTGAGTTTGAAAAAGCAGATTAAAACTAGTCCCCCAAGACATCTTTACCTGTTCTGGGTACAGTGCTGAGCCCCGTCAGTTTGATATTGATATTTCTGTTGGATATTTTCTCTCTTCTTCTTAACTGAAAGTTACTGATTTCATTGCATTGTGGCATATTGATGGATTTAATTGTGTTTGAGTACATTTAGTATACTGATGAACCTCAGGGTGGTAGGAACATTTACTAGGAATGGCTGATATCTGTAAGGAGTGCTGTAGGATGAACTGATCCTTTGAGAGGACAGAGGTTTAGTTTCAGCCATGTGAGGCTTAGGCCATCACACCCTTTCAGAAAGGTGGCTCTATGGATCATAAGACTAAAATAAAACAGTTCAGTAAAGAATAGATTTCGTACAGGATAGACTTGTTCCAAGGTTCCAGATATTAAAGATGTGGGAGTTATTGCTCAATTAGGATCAGCAGTTTGGCTAAAAAAAGCTGTAGGAAAGGCAGCCCAGTTACGAACATGAGATTAAAGGGAGCCTAATGGGTTGATGGTTCTGGTGCCTTACTATCACAGGCCTTTTCATTCAAAAATTCCATTCCCACAGTGATACATTTGTAGAGAACAGTCATATCCCATTTCAGCTTTCATTTTGCTGTGCTGAACTAGCCATGTTCTGTAAACATTTCCTTGTACAGAGAATCATATTCTTCTCAGTCATTCAAAGAGCCCTTCTCTCTGGAAAACACAATATTCTACATGAAGTTTCACTGAGATACTGCACAACAGAAATATTTTCATACCTCTACTGAAAATAGATCTCTTGATGGCAGCTTAGCTTTATTTTTCTCATAACTACATCATGTCAGCAGTCGCTAAAAAGTGTGACTTTGATCAGTATATTCTGGTTTTCTCTGTCATTTAAAACTGTTGAGGTTCTAGTACATAGCACTGTTATTTGTTCCCAGTCATAAAACTGTACATTTCTATACAAATGAAACTTCTTCTCATTTCCATTACGCTAGGCTATAGGCTCTTCTATAGGCTCTTCCAGTGTTAATTCTAACTGGCAATCATTAAATATTTGCGTTGATGATGTTTCTTCATCAGTGAATTTCATTAGCATTTGTCTATGTTTCAACATTACTGGTAGCCATTTCCTTTTGTGTCAGCTCACTACATGCTTCACTTTCCCACTTTGTCTTAGTTTTCCATACCAAAATGTTGAAATCTGCTTACTTCATTTGCTTTGTAATTACATAACATACTCTGACACTTGCTACCTTTGAATTCATGTTCTGTTCTCCCTTCTATTTTCATTTTAGTTATCCTTTTTCTTGCAAAAGCTTCATAATATGTCCTCAAGAACTGATTCCACACAACCAACACCTAACTCACACAAGCAAGAAGAGTCACTTTTTCATCTGTATAATCATAAGAATTATACAAATTTTTGTCTTATTAGTCATGATTGCTTTATAACTTTTTCTGTTGTTCTATTAAGCAGTTTAGCAATACCTTTTTTTATAAGCAAAACATCCTCCCTCAATGGTATTGTCTCTAAAACCATTTCTTTTTAGCTTAGTGATTGTTTCTGATTTCGTAAATTCAAATAATTCATGTGTTTCTCATGTCTACCCTGTTCAAAGTAAGCCATTTCATGTTTTCACCCTTGAAATAAACCAGTATCTCTTCCTCAGTCATACAATCACTGGTTCAGAAGGTATAAACCAAACAGCTTGTTGGTTTGTGGGATCTTTTATGCTTTTTTTTTTTTGATGATATTGTTATTATATTCATTCAGTTTGGCATGACAGAAGCAGATTGAAGCTACTGGTGCTCAAGCCCCTCTTCATCAAAAGAATATGCAACAGTGAGATAAGCAAGCCTGTCAGATACACTGCATAGGGCCTATGGTCCCTGTCCCCACAGTACCCAGGTTCTCAAGAAGTTTTCTGTAGGATTGTGGAAGAACTCAGAGCAATTTCTGCCCTGATGAGATGGGTGAAGTCAAGCTCTAAATAGGATGATCCACCTAGTACTGGTAAATTACCTCTATGCCACGGCCAGCAAGGTGATCTAAGAGACAATGGCTCCTGTGAAGTCTCTTGCGGATCTCTGTAGGATGGCCATGCAGAAGGGCAAGAAGATCGAGGCATCTTGGAGGGAGGAGGAAGAAACCAGAGAATTGGGTAAGCCAGGGAGAAGGGAAGAGGTCCCCACAAGAATGTGGGATTAGTAACAGGAACCCAGAGCATTGCTGGAAGGCACACATTCCTCCACATTTTCCTGCGTAGTAACCAAGGTGCAGAAAGCCCAGGTGAGCTGCCAGCTCAGCGGTGTGCTCCCATCTGAACAGCTCTTCAAGCTCTCTGACATAGGTGCATGTCTGCTGTGTATCCCCAAAGTGTAGTTATCATTCTTGGTCTTCAAGAACGTTGGCTTTGTTCTTTCAAATTTGTTGAGGCAACAGACCTCTCAAACGCAGCAGCTGTTCAAAGGTTAGCAACCCTCTGATACTGCCACTGGGTAATCCCAGGAAACATGTGGTTTTCTCTTGACACAGATTCACAAGGAGTATCATTTCCTCAAGGCCACAGGTTGCACCTCTCTGAATTTCCTGGGGAGTGGAAGGGTAGTGGTTGACATGACAGAAGCAGGTAGTAGAGAGCAAAATAAAAAAGGGAATAAAAGAAGGAAGGGCAACAGCAAAGGGAGTAAGGACGACAGAAGGTACTGCAAGCAAAAGAAGGGAAAGAATTTCAAATATGAAGTATAGATGGATGAGGAAGGAGCAAGAGAGAGAGGAGAAAAAGAAAAGCCGAAGATTGACCATCAACAGCAAATGGAGATGTTGAAGTGAAACCAATCTTTTTGTGTCAAGGGAAATAATACAGACTGCCATGGGAGCTCTCAGAGCCTTGAGAGCTTTCTGCTGGTGCAGACATGTTAGCTACATGCTGGACAACCTCATGGTGGTGTAGCTATATGAGGTTCAAGACCTAATGACTCTAAATGGAGTGCAAAGAGAATTTTTCATCTCCTCCAGAAGGAAACTGAAATACACCTAAAACACTTTGAAAACCAAACCAAAAGAGTAAATGGAAATAGAACACAGTAAACGGAAATAATCAGTACTTCAGTTTCAAAATATCATTCTTACTCCAAACCAAATTGCTAAGGTAGCCACAGCCATAGAAAGCCAGTGTCCCTCCTCACCAAGAGAATCCTTGTACTAGAAAAAAATTGCGTGTAAAATCATTGAATATAAGTGAAAGTTCTGTGGATTTGTTTGTATTTGATTAAGGTGACCATGACTGCGTTACAATGTGCATTCATGACTTAGCTCGTGCTTATTTTGCGCCAGTGTTAAACAAGCCCACTTCCTGCCTTTTACATTGTATTAGTGTATCAATTTTTTGAAAAAAACCACTGTTTTTATGTACATATGTATACATAAATTTTGCAAACACGTATCTGCATTTGTATGTCAGTGCTTCATCAACAGCACAAGGCCAAACAGTAAGGGTGCCTAACAGAAGATCACATCAAAGAGGCCATGCTGAGGACACAGAGGTGACAAAGTTATAAAGCTAAGTCTCAAAGTTCAACAACGAAGTTGTCACATTTGTTTAACTCTGTTCCTACTCTGACAAACAGACTGGGAAACTCTTGTAAATACGGGCCATTCACAAATGTAATGTTGAAACAGATGAATTCAATTATATTATTTACAAAGTTAAAAAATGAACATCATATATTTATAAAATTCATCCAGCAATTCAAGATTTTATCAGTCTGTTCCAAGGGCAAACTTTAATTCAACTTACACTGTTTTCAGCAGATGATTTTTTTTTGCTTTTGCTTCCAGTAACCTCTGGAAAGATTTTTAAAACATAGAATGATATTTTCAGTCAAGCTTGAATGTAAGTGGAATTACCAATCATAGTTCAATCCACAAATTCATATTAGAATTTGGAAGTTTAAACTATACACTTATTTAAGAAAAAATATCAGTTGAATGTAATTTTTAAAAAACTATAGTTAAAAATCTATATTCCTTCTAAAAATCTGCAATTAAAATCCATGTTTTTAAAATATAGATTATTTTTGCCACTATGCACACAGCATTACAATACTTATCAACAAGTAAAGTAAGCAGGTAATAGTTTTGAAATAATTATTTGCCTGGTGCTTTACTATTACTAACAGTTCTTATGCCATTTTACCTCTGGTGGAACATTTGAACACAAGACAGCTTGAAGATTCTGCCTAATTATGTAAGAAATTAATTTATTGACCAAAAATTACTTCTATACTGAACTCTTAGAAAAGTTAATCATCAAAGCTATTTTGGAGGCTGTCTCCAAAATGCTTTGGATACCGAGGCTGAAACTTCTGTTACACAAATGCTGTGAATGACTGTGACCTGCTCTACATTTTGTGATGTCTTTGAATCCTTTTCTGGGAGATGTGATTATACTTTCACTGCCAGAAGTGTCACCAAGAGATACACATCTCACTAAGCAATCCCAAGTGGATTTCAAGCTTATCATGTACTCTAGTGCCAAAATCTTAATTACATCCAGGGAGCAAGTGTAACTACCTTCATCTTTATGCAGGAGATGAACATGATCATGGAAAACAGCATGATCAGCTTACAGCACTGATGAATGCCTGGACAGCCCACAGCAAAAAGTTGCCCCATTCTTGGCTTTCATCTTTGTCTTCTGAGATGTTCTAGTTATTTAATAAACTTTTGTCCTGTAACCTGGTCAGATGAACTCTCAGCTGCCCAGCTGACTTGAAAAAGTTGTTTCAAATATTCCCACTACTTCAGCTGAAGTTGTAGGGTTCTGTCTTCTTTGCAGATCTTTGCCAGAGCATAGCAGTGTTCCTCAGACCAAAACACATCTTTGGCTTGACAGAGCATGACAAACACAGAGTCTGGTGCCAGTAGGATTTATACTAGGAGACTCATTTTGCAAAATGGGTGGCTGAACACCAATGTTGTGACATGACACTGTCTTTTCAGAAAGCAGAGGAGGAGAAAGGTGTACAGAAAAGCCACCAGGCATGGAGATGAAGAACCATACCATCGCCTAAGGAAGATTTCCTTTATTTTCAGTGTGAATCCTTGAAAGGGATGAGGAAAAATACAAGCTTTATCTCACATCTACACTGCCAGTATACATCTCCTGTAGCCATGACTCTTAGCAAAGATTCTTTATTCTTCATCAAAGTTTTCAGGCTGGCATAACATATAGAGCACCAGATAAACCAAAAGATCAGCCTCAGACTTATAGCAAATTACAGGTTCAACAGATGAATGAGAACAAGATTCCTGCTGAAGATAACAGGTCGTCACACACATTAAAGCATGGACAAATGCAAATCCTACCTTAGGAAACTATGTCATGACGAAACAAATGTTATGTTGAAAAGTAACTGCTGCTGCTATTGTGAAATGGTTACTCTACCAGCATTCCTGGCCAGAGCCTGGAAACTATCCCTAAATGATACTGCAGCAACTACAGCAGCAGAAAGAAGAAAAGGATCAGTCTGGGACATGCCCATCTTCTGGCTCTTAGGCATAGTCCCAGTATCCATTCTGAGGTTCTCAACTTTCTTTCCATGTCTCTAAGAGCAACTATAGAATCTCCTGTGAATCATTGAGTGGTATGACCTTGAAAGTGGTTAGAAATTAAAAATTAGAAAAACAGTGGTAGCAGTGGGAGAAATCACCTTCAGAAACGGCAGAATTTCCTGCAATGTTTGTTTACTTGTATAGAGCCACAAGCTAGCAACAGCAAAAAAAGATAGAGAGGGCCCATGAACACTAAGTGTAAGATTAATATTTGCAATTAACTCATCTATGACATCATTCTTTAGTCTAAGTTTTACTTAACACTATCAGTTCTGCAGACCAGGTACTATATATGGTTTAAGACGCCACTGTAATTCTAACACAATATTTGACTGTGATTTGCAGCCATCACCACAATACCATATGCAGTGTCCAGATAATTTATTTATGACATGCAAGCAGTACTGAAAGATAGAAGTTGCACATCAAGGAAAGCATCACTCTGCCTTTTTTTCTTATACCCTCTTTTCTTAAGTGTCTGCTACTAGCCATATTGAAGATAATATTGAGAAAAGACAATATTGGCTCAGTTTGGCAGTTCTTATCTTCTTTAACATTCACTGAGGAAATTCACAAATGTTGAGCAATGTAAGCTAACTTCACAATGCATGGTTGCAAGATGCCACTGATGGCTGAGATGGCCCTGTTACAATTGATTTCCCATCAAATTATGAATTATATGAATTCTAACATCAGAAAGTCCTTTGCTCAGATATATTACAATCAATTGAATCACATACTTGAGAGCTGCTTCATCTTCACCTAAACATTAGCTGTATCAGACCATAATATTAAACACTTGCTGCCATACCATGATTTCTATTTAACACACTTGAATTTATAGTCTATACTGTAATTTTTAATTGCAGCTGTAATATTGCTATAATATTGCCACAATCTCCAAGAGGATTTAACTCTTAAAGTAGAATTATCATGTTTTCAGGTTCCCAAGGATACAGTCTTTTCTATAACCAGAAATCTTGACTGGAAATAATTTGAGGATATTGGGCAATTGTCAAGGATGTCTGTTTGTCCTCAGTCCTAAGCAGGCAGCAGGATGTCCAGATATCCCAGACACACTAACAAATGCAGCATAAGTACAGCACTTCCCAGAAGCTTTGGATCTATTGTGCGTATACTTTACCAATGGTTTGCAAATGCACAACAAATCCAGCAAGCTCAGGTTGTGCTGGATTTACAGAAAATGCCGTGTTTGCCTGTGAAGCATATGCTGTCTACTGCAGCTTGAATGTGTCAGACTCAGTTTAAGGGCTAAACAGAAGGATATATACTTCTGCCCAGAGAGAGACACAGGAGCCCCACCCTAAGATTATCAGATCAGGTGCAATAATCATCAACTCTGAAGGAATTTAAAGTAATTGTGAGCTGTTATCTCATTTTGGAGAGATCTTAAGATGCAATAATCTGGTGATTAAGGCACCCCCATAGGTGCTGACAGACCTGATTTCAATCCTCACTCTGCCTGATTAGCATTTTAGTGTTAATTTTCTCCCATAGTCCATGAGAATGACCCTGACAGCAGACTGCTGTATACTCTGGGTGTGAGCCCTACGGAATTTCTTACGCTTACATTTTATATAATAAATTCTTCAGAACAGGAATGTGGATGAGGGACTGAATGTGGATTTGAAAATAGATCCCACCTCCTAACTAGGATCTTCCTAAGAGGGAAAACAGATCCCACTCTCCTAAGGAGAGGAGGAGCTTTATGACTTTTGGGAATGTAAGTTAGGCCTCATCTCTGTTCTTGGCAGGTCCAAATAGCAGGCTTAGACTTGACTTCTTTGCTTAGAGAATCTGGGTTTCAAACCAGGAGCTGAAGTAGCCAGGTGCCTAAAAATCAAACACCTTTGCAAACCTAATTCTAATTGACCCAGAAAACTTTGAGGCTAAGGAGTAAAAGAAATAAAACTGAGTATTTTTCTTCTAGAAGACATTTTGGTAGCTGCTCCTACTCCACATTGGGCCAGAATCTCCTGTCTTTGGCCATACTTTGGATCTGGTTTTCAGGGTCAAGCTAGAATTTAAATCTTGTTTTTTTTTTTCTCCTGCTTAAATGCAGGAATGGATTTGACAAAATTATTAAGGCATAAAATAATATTTTGTACTGTTTGTTCTAGCCAACCTTGGTTTCTCTGAAATCATATCAACTGCATTTTGCTTAACTCCTTCCATCAGTTAAACACCTTCACATTCCTTGGTATTTCATGGGAATGAAAACTGTAGCACTGGATTCCATGTATGTTAGCGATTTGCCTGAAGTACAGCAATCGATTCGATAGCAGAACTTGAAATAAATCAAGGCTCTGTATTGTCTTAGAGAGACCAATGTTTACTTTAATTTCCTCCAACATCTCCATTCCTGTTTCCTCACTGTGCCTTATCTCCTTCTCCCCTTATTAGATTGGATGCTACAGTCTTAGAATTTCTTGGAATCACAGAATCAGAGAAAAATTTAGGTTGTAAGGGACCTCATCTGGTCCAGCCCTGCGCTCAAAGCAGAGCCAGCTTCAAAGCTAGATCAAAGTTACATCAGGTTCTTCTGACCCCCCCCATTACACTAATTTATACTAATCTAATTTCTGTTGTTTCTATAAACTCTCATCCATAAGAAAGGAGCTGTAGTTGTCCTATATTAACCTTATACACACTATAAGCATAGGGCTTGGGTGCTTCATTTTGTTCTCTGCCTTAGTGTGTGGGTGGTGAGTTCTGTTGTGTGCCTGTAAACAAAGAATCATGTACAACTACAGCACTGTAGCGCTCCATAATTTCCAAACACTAAATCACAATGCAGGTAAATGCACACAGCAGTAATTTAGGACAAAATACACTACAGAGGTCTTGAAATTGATCCTCAATCCAAGTATTACAAAACAAGAAAGTTCAGAGCAAAGGCTACATTGAAAAGAAAATCAAACTATGTCAGAATAGAGCAATGTGGCTCTGGCATTCAGTGGTGATATAAGACAGGAATTATGGGAGTGGCAGGTAAAGATATTTTAGGATTTCTGATCTCAGATTGAATTTCATGTAGTAACATGAAATGCCTCTGCTTGTCTGTTACAGCACTGTGGGGAAAGATAAAGATGTAGACAGTTCTCAAAGCTTAGCAACAGCACTCACCCCGCTGGCTTTTTTACCAGAATCAGATGTTTGTCAGTGAGGCTGGTTAGGACACCTGTAGCCAGCATGCTGATAGCTACAGGCAGATCAACATCTACTTCTTCCCCTTAGAAAAGTCATTAGATGGAGCTGTGCCTCCAGTTGTAGGTGCAGGCAACCCGAGGCTCTGCTTGACCTCCCGTTTACAGGCCATTTTCCATCCTGAGATCCTACTCAGTCAGCCAGGGTTGTCTGCTCAGAGCCTGACTACCACTGCACATGAAGCAAAGTGCAAAGAAACCTAAGCAAACTCCCAGCAGGCTCACAGAGACATACGGCCCAGAAGCGAGCCAAGTGGRGACATTAGCTCCAGCTATATTATACTATAAATCATAGTGCAGCCTAAAAAAGCCCTGTCTCTCATCGCACAGCTAATTAGTTTGAGTGCAGTGCCATGCGGATGTAATGATACCGCTTCCAGTTCTAAGGTTAGCACAGCTAGCTGGGCTATCTGATGTCTCAGTAGTCTGGAATAGACCCACATGTAGCTACTGTATAAGGGTAGAGTAGAAAGAGGCTGCAGCATTCGTTAGCTTCTCTATCCCTGCAGTCAGGGGACAGGGATTCTGAGGTCCATTGCAGTGCACATCTTCAATACAGACTTCTGAAACAGCCTCCAGGGCTTTCCCCTCACTCTTCTCTTAATGGCATTCTTCCTACAGACTAGCTCCTTTCTAGAATTTTTAATCATTCTTTTGTATTGAAAACACAAAGGGCTCTGAGTTAGTTACGTTACAAGGCTTCAGCTGTACCAGCCTGATAAACTTCTTTTTTTGTTTAGTTTGGCTTTCTCATGTCATATGCAACATTTGGTTTCACTCATCTTCTCTCTCATCTACCTTTTTAATCTCCTTTTAGGGCGGCTCAGAATTATTCTTTTTCCCAGTCATCAGAGAATTTCTTCATGAGCCTTCTTTGTTTCCCTCCAGGTAAAGGTGCTCATAGTTTTTATACATTACTTTCAGGCAGGCCAATCCTGTTCAGGATTTATGYCTGGTGCCCTGTCCTAATTCTTCATCAAATGTATTTGTTTTCAGTTTCTGCAAGGATTTCCCCTATAGCAGGGCATTCATTTCACAAAGATTGCAATAACCCTTTTTGTTAGCCCTCAGTGCATTAGCGGATAGGTGTGTATACTGCAGTTCTGACTGTAGTCAGGGCTACTGTATTTGGTTTGTTCAGCCCCATCCTTTAGTGGGGGATCAGCCTCACTTTGAAAAATTTACCAGATTACACAAATTGCCAACCTACATAACTTCACTTACTCCAGCTTCTGGAGGAATCTTTCTGTACACATTCATGTCCTCTGTCCTTTCCTGAGCTGTCTTCTTTTAATTTCTCCAGGACCTTAAATTATTTAGGAGTTGAGTCTTTCTGTCTGAATTTCATAGTTTCTTGCATACTTTCTTTTAATAAGTGCTGCAGGCTGATTATTGCAGACATACTTCTCTAGTTCTTCAGACACATTTATCATACCCTGGAGCTTTCTGCAGAGTACTTTGTTGTTTATAAAGCCACTTCATTTGCAGCTCCTGAACCTTTTTCAATTGTGGTTTCCTGGTGACAGGCAATAGGAGGCTTCTGGGATTTAGAGTCAGTCTTTTTTATTCCCAGTTAGGCTATTTCCACTGTCTATACAGTGGTGGAAGACTTGTACTTGGATGCAATTACAGTTATCAAATGACAGCAGAATGCTAAAGAGCTCATCTTTCAAGCAAGAAAATATTCATTTGTTCCCACTGACATTTTAAAACACATTAAACAAACATTTATACTGATCTTCCCATTTGTTAAAACTTGTGTCTAGAAAACTGACATTTGGATCACATTTAATCTGATGGGTCCTCTTAAAACCTTCAGAATGATGGCTCACTTGTGTGAAATGAACTTGACAGCAGAAAACACTGTTTTGAAAATGATCAGTGATAAATGAGTATTGTTAAAATGCTTCAGATGGCTGTTCATGTAGATAAAGAACTCATCCCTTGAAATAGAAGATATTGTTCTTTAAGTGGGACAGATCTCTCAGAAAGCTGTTACCTGCCACACTTTTGGTAAATATTAAAGAAATAAACTTGGATGAAACCAATAAGTTTCTATAGACATTTCTCATAAAACACACAGGCCCCTTGAATAAGACACACCATTCTGCTGAATGGAGTTATCTAGAAGGAAAAGACTTCTCTAGTAATTATCACAATAAGATTTAGCTCAATAAAACATTTGATCTCATTTTTTTGAAAAAATCTATAAAGCTTTTCATTAAGGAACATTAGAAAAATGGCATGGGTCAGTATATTCTTCAAGTATATTCTTGCTCGTGACTATGTGATGGAACCGGCATAGTCCACACTTGATGGAGGTATAAAGAAGATAAAGCTGTTGCTAGAGGAAAGGAAGAAAACTTCACCCCTCATGTAGAAATTCTCTGTATTGCTAGGTACAAGAGGAAGGTATATGCATGCAACTTTGGCACAAAGTATCCTGGGGAGGATACTTGATACAGGAAGCTCTAAACAATAAGGGTGCCTAGAAGTTCCTCCTGGAACTCATTATTTTCCTAGGTATTCAAGTTGTTGCATGAGGATAAGGAAGTAGGTTTTTGGTTCACAGAATGTTTCCTCTTTTCTAAAATTGTTTGAATACTTCCGTGATGAAGGAAGAGACAAAGCGAGGGAGGACTCAGATTCTTGTTTTTCCTGGCAGGCTTAAAATGTAAGTCAATAAGAGTAAGCTGACTGCTTCTGCCAGCAGGAAAAATTATTATCAAAACTGATTCAGAAAGGATCCAATATGCCATATCCAAAGCCATGTTCCAGAGCCCAAACTAAAGACCACATAGAAAGCTAATTCCATATTTGGAACTCAACTGAGTAAGATTTGATTTACTTCTTATTATATGCTAGAACTCAGCAGTTATGTTTGGTTGACAATTTTGATACTTGGAGACCTATTTTCTTACTAGGAGTTGGAGGCATACTTTCGTAACTTAAAGGATGATAGCGTGTCTTCTTCTGGAGAATGTAGACCAAAAGAATTCTTCCTCATCTCAGCCTTCAGGTGTTCTGTGAGAAGCAGAGTTTTGATGATTTAGGGTGCATCTACACTAGCATTTTAATTCAGTTTAGGCATGCACTTCTGAAGCAAATCTCCCAATCCTCTCCAGTTACTATGCTTTAGTTCATACAGTGAAACAACTTGAAACATGAAATTTACTCTGGGAGCCCTCCTAATGTGCCCCAACAACTAATGGGTATTCAGCCTAGTGTTAGTCTGAAGTAACGTCCCTGAGACACAAATAGAGTGAAATCAAGCCCACAGAATCAACTGTTTTACTGTACAGATCCATTCCTACTGTGCCACACTACTTGGTAATGCAAACAGGGCCACAGTCACAGATGCATTTGTGTGTGTGTGTGTGCGCGCGCACGCATGTACATAATCACGTTTGTCATCTCTACTCATTAAATAGTGCAGGTAAGAAACAACATGAGATTCCTTTTTAGAGTGTGTTGGTTTGCACACATGACAAACATTGATTTCATTGTGGATATCTAAACAAAAAGGATGAAGTATTTCTCCCAGGCGTTAAGAAAAAATGAACCTCGGGAAACTGGTGTTACTAAAAGAATGACACATAAACAGGGCTTACACTGTGCTCTGTTAACTTGTCCATTCTGCATAAAAGTGAACAGCATGCAGTGACTGTAGTTCCAGTGAGGCTCCATATTCTAGGTAAGGGATAATCATTTGGATTTTGTAAAAACCCCAGGCTCGTATGGTGTTTTGTTTGTCTCTCTCCCAGACGATTCTGCATCATAGTCAGAAAAACAGACCTGATCCAGTCGCTGTAGCAATGGGCTGCACTCCACAAGCCTGAGACAAGATGACATGATGAGAAGAGTGCACTTTATTCTAAAGGTGAGGATGTATCTATCTGCAAATATTTATGTTTGCTATAGTGTATTTTTTCCTTGGATATAAAGAAGTTAGGTTGCTATTTCAGTTTTACTGATASGGAAACTGAGTCATAGAAAAGTGAATTGACTTGCTGAAGGCTAAACAGCCTGCCAAGGTTAAGAATAAAACACAGCCTTCTGAATCCACAGTTGCTGCTCTTTCTTCTGAACCATATTGCATACAACTCTTTCCTACATACAGATAAAAATATTACACTATTAGGTGCATCTAATGGCTTTAGCAAATGTAGCCATAGCTACTGAAAAGCTGTGTACATAGAAAGGCTGCTGCTGAAAGTCCTACAGCCTTGGAGAGAAGATGCATGTAGAAAAAATGAACTGTACGGCATACTTCTGATTCTTCCCAGAGACAGTGACTCGGGGTGCTCTTGTGCATTCTGTTGCACCTTTTAGTCCCCTGCAAGCGTTAAAATACATCTGCCATTGAAATATTGGTCTATATTTTGAGTTATATTTCTTCTGATGCACAACTGGGATTATGGGGACATAGTTTGCTTTAGCTCTCCCATATTTTGGCTTAGCGCATGGTCCAGCACCACCCAGATTAAACTAGAGAAGCTCTGCCAGCAAAATGCATGCATCCATGGTGAAAGGTTTAAAGCTTCTTTTTTTTTATCATACCTGCCTGTAAAATTCTAGAAGACTATATCAGATGCAGTCACTTAACTGAATGTCTTCGTCGCACTGAACTTGTTATGTATGTTGAATGCACATTCAAGCTTTTTTGCATAGTATGACTTTAAATCTAAGGACTCTTTTGTAGAGATGGTGCAGCATCTGAGTTGGTTCTGTTCTGCATGTGCAAAACTGACATTGCGTGTCCTCTCACATGAGACATATATTCTTGTTTTGTTGGTCTCAGTCTGAAAAGTGATTCTTTTTGAAAGCATTTGTTTTCTCCCAGTGAACAGTGAGAGTGCTGGGCAGGTTTTTGTCCAGAGAGGAGAAGAGTAGCTGGAATGTCAGTTTTCTTGAATTCATTTCAATTTGTCCAATTTATTATTGTGTAAGAGGTTGTGTACCTGATAGAGCCATCATATGAAGGACTACTGTAAGTATATTTATGAATGCGCTCGTCACAAACAGAGCAAAGTGCATACTGTGGATTGTTACTGATGACAAAACTCAATACTTATGCCAATGAATGATATTATGTACTATGTACTGATCATAGAAAACAGAATCAAATGAGGTGGCTATCTGAATATCTGTATGAGTCATGCTAAATGCTGAGTACTAATGTCATCTTTCTCAAGGAAATTGTGAACCTCATTCTTAGTAGGGAGAAGGAAACATTTTTCCATTCATAAAGATGACTTAAAAAATGGCTGTGCATGTCATCAAGCATGTTCATGCAACTCCTACCACAGTTCACAGTCCCCAGCTCCTCCTTTCCTACTGACTTTAAATCAACTTGTTAGCCTAACAGCAGTTAACTGTAAGAAACTACCACTGACAGCATAAACCACTGCCTTTACCTAAATGGATGTATATATTTTTGCACAGGTGAATATCCCTACTTGAACAAATATTAATATCAGAGCATGGACTTCCACGATCTGATGTACACCAATTTTGTGATGTGTTTAAATCCTGAAAGATGAAAAAGGAAAACTTCCTCCATTTCCTCTTTAACTAAAATGCTCCAGCTGCATATAGCAGAAGAAATAGGAAAAGAATGGTGGGACCAGGAAAGCCTCCTACTGACAAACTCCACCTAGGTTAGAACTAGGTGGGGTCCATCTGGGAAGAGAGAGTAAGAAACAGTGCTTGTTGAAAACAGCAAAGAACACCAAAGAAGAATGTACAGCATTTATAAATACTGTAAAGACTTGCCTGCTGCTGAAAGATAATGTTCATTGTCAGAAATCTCTGAGATAGATGAATCACCGCTATCCTCTGCCATAATATCTGCACCAATGTGAAGAGGAGCACTGGGCAGAAACATTCAGGTACAGATCCACACAAACCACACTGCCAACAATGGAATCCTTTCTTGGAAGAAAGCATTGAGCTTCACTGCTAAAATGCCAAAGGTATGACCTCTGCGTCCTGTACTGGTCTGTGACACTCAAAGATCTCACTTGTGCAGCTAGTAATGGTGGTAATAGTGAAGGAGCAATTCCAGTACCAGTCACAGACGTAAAGAGTGTGGTATGTGGACATGTTGCACAGTTTTACAAGAACTGGATGTCAGGAATTGCTGTGACAATATCTAGCTCTCCTATTTCCCCATGAAAAATGAGGCTTCTCAGCTGGAAGGCCTTTGCTGTGCTCTTACACTGCACTTACTCTCTGCTGCAAAGCAGAGTGCAGTCATACTTCCTTCCTAGACAGGTTTCTATGAAGGACACTTCAGCAACATGTAAATCAATAGCTGTGGTTTCTCAAGAGTAAGTGTTAAATCACTTTCACACAAACTCTGAGCACAAAAATTTTCAAGGCTTTGAGTAAAACAAATAGTCTCTTTGCCTTCTTTCCCAGTTTGTAATGTTGGAATATTATCTGTTTGGAACTGGTATTATTCAACTGTGAAGGTATTATTTAACTAATGCTCATTACACAGTTTAAAGGTTTACAGAATTTGCAACTTTTTTTAGTGTGGAGTATTAAGTGCTTTCAGTGCTGATTTTCCTAGAATTAAAATTAATTCCCTATACAATTGGGGGGATACCACTTATCTGAAGTTAACATCTGGAACAGTCATATGTATTCTAATGAGTTATATTCTTGGGTTTTTTTGAGAGGGTTTACGTTACTTTTTAGAGAAGTGCAGGAATTGTAATAACAAGGAACAACTCGAGCTCAACGTGAGAGCACCATCTAGTGGCAAATAACCTGTCCCACATCAGGTTAGGCGTGCCCAAGATTGCAATAAACTAGTATACTGCTTTTGAATTTAATTCAAGAACATTTTAAGAAAATATCAAACTTGTGTTTGTTAAGGGATATTTTTTCTCCTGTTCTATTTATTGTCGTGAAGTTGAATAAATTGGTGTGAAATCTCCAGTGACTTTTGCAGAAAATACCTTGTGAGAAATCAACAGTCAAAAATGTGTGATCATTTCATGACACCCATGGTTGAAGAGCGATGCATTCTTTCTTCCAGTTCTCTGGAACAGTGATTACAGTTGCTCTGTACGTATGCTGAAACCATAAGACGCGTGCCCCTGTCTGAGACAGCTGTCACCGCATGGCTTCCTTCAGGCAACACTCTACGATACTGGAGTAGCCCAGCATTACCATCCACGTGCGTATGTTTAGACAACTTTTCACATGCAGCAAATCCATATGCTTCCATTTGAATGACTTGTGAGGTTGTACTTTATGCAATGAATATTTGATAAGGAATTACTGGAGCTTTGTGATTTGGCTTAAAATGCAATGAAGTATTTCCTCTTTGCTTCATTACACTTGTTAGTTTTTTGGACACAGGAGCCCTACGAAGGAAGCGCCATAGAAAGCAGCCAGTCGCTGTCTGGGATTTTCCTCACACTTTTCCCAAAGTCAGCTGTGCCCATCCCACCTACTCAGGTGGTGCCTTCTGGGGACATCTGAAGTCTCTGCCCCTTCGCATAACCATGGCTACTGCACATATAGTAAGTACATGGTCAGAAAAACTTCCCAGAAATGCTTTATCCCCCATTTGGGTATTGCACTGCACATATACACAGGTATGTCCAGTTCCTCTTCACATATGCAGGATTCCTGGGAGAAGAGACAGGATTGAGCTGCTACCACCATTTCACACCTACCAGTCCTTTCCATCTTTATCCCCAAGGCTCTCTCTTGCGAGATGCAGACAGGGAGCAGGCCACCTTTTGGATAAATTGTTCTGGTAGCTGCAGACTACTCCTTTCCCAAGGGCACTGCAGCTCCTTCCCTGTCATATGACAAATGTGCGGCACAAATTGCCCTGCTGGGTCAGTGCAATCATAGACTAGGCCTTAAATAATTTTGCAGTCAAATTATTCTGGCACTGGTTATTTCTGACGGGAAGAAATACTCCGATCTATTACATTCTACCTCCATGTATCAGAGCAGCCAAAGTCCATTTGCTTCCACATTGAAGTATTAGCCCATTCCTCTTTTGGAATCTTCTCTATAGTCTGCTTTTCTACAGTAGATCTAACAGACTAAGTACAACATTGACTGTGATTAAACTTCCAAATTCTAACATCAGATCTGCCAGCAGTTTCCCAGAAAGTCACTTAAGCTCTTTGTGAAAATGGAGTAATATCATTCACCTTTCTATTCTTGAAGGACAGTCAGGATTCATTCATTCATTCATGTTTGTACTGTAAATCACTTTGAAGATGTCAAATGCTAAAATGTTGCTAGGAACTATTTGGCCTGACACCTCTCTTGCATAGGCAAATCACTCGTACCCCCATTGAAATTGTAGAGCACCTTGTGTTTAAAACTGAAATGAAGTAGAAATAAAGCAAGCACCCTGTGTCCGAAAGTTATTGTTTAAGAACATTGAACATGTTTATGACTCCCTAGAGGATTTTGATTTTCCACTATGAGACATCTTGGATAATCTGCACCTTGTGAAAGGAGACATAAGATACTACAATATGTATAAGTGAGTAGAAAATTGTGTCTATACACATTTTTTTACTGAGATAGACAATGAGCCCACTGTCTTAACAACTGCCAGATGCATCTATAAGATGCTGCAGTTCCAAATCATGCACAGCTGTCATGGAAAGACCAGATAGGCAGGGGCAATAAAATTAATTGCATGCTTTCTGAATGCATCAGAAGGAAGACCAGATCCCTAATTTGCTATAGGTTGCATAGTATCACAACATATTACCACGAAAAAATTACTTTTGAATTCAGGTCTGCATTCTAGGCCTGCTAGGGCTCTATTTTCACAAAGATATTATTCTCTAGGTATGGGGGAAATGCACAAAGCTCAAATACCATTGAAATCCTCATAAAACAACTGTTAGTTAATAATATGCATTTTGCTTAAGTATAACTATATACCCATTCTTTTTGCGTCTTTCGATTGGTTGAAAGAAAAACAAGAGGTCTTTCTTTCAAATGAAGGAGTTCCCTTCTCCCTTTCCACTCCTTCCCCCCCCCGCCCCCTCTCATTAATTCTACCAACCTTGTCAGGTCTTGCTCAATCTCCTCCTGGAGAAAGGTGTGTCCCCTTGTCTTGATCATGAACTGTACACATGGGCAGTGAGATGACGAATCACGAACAACTATTTCCTTCTCCAACTGATTCACTGGTGGTGCAGGTTAAACAGGAGTTAAAAGAACATTTTAAATAAGTTTAGTGACAGAACTCTTCCAATTTTTCAGCATCTTATTTTCTTTCCTTGGGATGTCACTATTTCCTTTTCTGTCATCATAAAGCTTTCTAGGCTAGATAGAGTCTTAGTTCTACTATTAATACATTTTTTACACTTTGTATTTTCAATGCTTTCTTAGCATTTGCTAAGGTGAATAAAATCTGAGAATTCAGAGTTCACTTTTTTGTAAATAGTAGGTTTATGTCTGGAAATCAAGTGAACTGCATACAGCACCTGCAGTGAGTTGAATATATAGCATATGTTCTGTGCAGTTTGATTGGATTTAGCTTCTTCTTAAAGTATGTGAGCCCACTACAAACAGAAAACAGTTATCTGAATACTTTTTCCAACAGAGATRTGACTTTTTTGTAACTTCACCTTCAAAACTGGGGAAGCACTAAGAGTCAGCTTTTAGAGAACTGATTTGCAGTGCTCTTGCCTTCTTTGTCACAGTGAGTGCCTGTACTGTCAGGAGCAGCAGCACAGTGTGAGGAATAAATGTCACTTGATAAAATGTGACAAAATGCAGTTCTACCACGTGTCCCCACTGATATCCACATTCCTTGTAAGTCTAGCAGAGGACAAACTTAGCTTTGAAGGTTGGAGGAAAGAGAAGAATTTTCTGGGATTGCAACAGAAATCTTCCAAGGATAATTCTAGGTCCAATAATACCAGAAGATAACTTAAACCATGCATATTCTAAGGATCAAATAGTATCCTTGGGGATATACCTAGATTTCTCCAGGGAAATCAACATAAAAGACATACAACACAAATTTTATTCTTGTTGGAAATAAGAAATTCTCAGGGTGTTTGGTTTCCATGTGGGATTTTTTTGCAGTTTTGAAGGAATTAAGTAGAGAGCGGAAGAATTACTTTAAAGTAGAGCAATGGTTCTCAACTCTCTTATGTTGGATTCCATGATATAGCCCAAGTCCTTAAAAAGATTAACATTTTCAAAAGCTTCTTAATTACATTTTAAAAAAGTATTTAAAGTTCTATTCCATGGTAGTGAAAACCATGTAATAGTTATGAATAACAAACAGCTTAACACAGTCTATTTTTGTAATGAGCAGATCTTTGGGGATATATGATTTTGGATATTAAGATTATACTACTCATAGCTACTCATAGCAGTGCTACTGCTCATAGCAGTTATCAGTATTCTGATGTAGCAGTACAATCTTAATCTCCAAAATAGCATTTATCAGTGTATATTGTGTGAAACACTATTACTACATCTATTTTGTTACTTATACCTAATTTATACTCAAATCTACAAACTTTGTTTATAGGCCTGGCTTCTGTTGGTTTGTCCTGGCTAGAAACCAACARTCATTGCTATGCAGCTGATTAGAAATGCTCATATGCCTAATTAATGATGTGGCTCAACATTTGTGGCAGAAGCATCTACCTGGAAGAAGGAGTGAGCAGGGATTGTGATAACATCCTAAATCAGTAAGAGCTCATCTGTCAACACTTAAACTGACAGAAATTTGTTAAACCACAACCAGATTCAACTTGTGTGTAATCACAGGACATTGACTTCACCAGAATTACTCTAGAGTTAACTTGGCCCAGTTTCTTCTTTCTTAATACAGGAGTGATCATGGAAAGGTTCTGACATATTCTGTACTATTTGCATAGTAAGTTGTTTAGATATTTTTCCTTAGGATGAGGCCTTTTGGTTATCTGTTTCCTTCTCACACACACAAAGAACTTGTTTCTCAATTAACAATACAAAGTAGGCATCCCGTACGTTTTGTCTCAGTAGCAAAAACAAATCCATTCACTGTGTTCTTGATGATAATTCGACGGACACATTATGCATTTTAGTTAAAAGAAAAAAAGAACTTTCTCTTCTCTCCACGTGAGGGCAGTGTTTGTAATAGCATATTCGGACGCAGGGCAGTGCCTGCACCCTGATGGTGTCTTAGATGACTTTCAGTATGTAACTGTTCACTCTGCAACTTTTTTTTGGTAGACAAGAGAGAAACGTTTTTAAAATAACATACAGAGGAAAATATCTTTTCTTTACAGTTATTTTAAAACCCATCATCTCCACTCTAGTACTAAAATCTGGATAAAAACATGTTTGATAGCCTACTAATTAGGCCCTAATACACCATCAAGGTGATCTTGCTCAGCTTTCTAATATAAGCATGAATTGAAGATTATCCTTGTAAAGATGAAAAGCAATCTTATCCCTAAGGTTCTCACCATTTTCTCTCAATTCCCCAGCAACTAACCCCTATCCTTGCTGGTAGCACATGGGTCACTTGGATCCATTCTTCTTTTACTGTGGATGTCATCAAAGGAAATAGCCATAAGAGAAGAGAAGACTCCCAGGTCACACATAAGTTAAACCCTAAGTTCCAGAACTTATCCCTGTGCTGGGAGTTGGAAGGAGTCTCTTAGAAAGCAATGTCCTACCTAAAATTTCACTAAGTCTGTGGGGACACAATTTTCAAAGATATTTTTATCCAACTTCTATAAAATTTAACTTGCATGTTTTTGAGTAAAAGCTTAGGTTCACTGATTATGTCAATTATCAGATATCATACATCAGAATTTAATACCAAATTGACTTCACTGAGGCCAGGATTTCATGCTGTGCATCCCTATCTTTACAATGGTAAAAACTCTCTCTGCTAATGAATGCATATTGTCTCTCAGAATGAAAAGCAGGTAGCTAGGGAATTCGATCTGTAGACAAATTCTCCTTTTAGGACCACCAACACAAGTCAAGGCAGTTGCCCCAGTGAGAACTTTAGGCCTGTAAGAGCAGTGCTCTCCGACGAAACTTATATGAGGTTCTGTGCTTGTGAAATTGTTCAAATGAAAAAAGAAATATCCTGATGGTATGGTTTCAATGGCCACTTAAGAAAATTTGGTCCATCTAATTTATGCTGATGGAAGTCACTGCCACAGAACTTCTGAAAGTGTTGCCAGAGGTCTTCTGTGTCAGAAAAAATAAACATATCACAGTACCAAATTTATTACCCTCTGTGGGCATACACTGAGTGAACAGAAAAGCATTACGAAGTGCTTCTTCAGCTTGTGATATGTGTGATTTAGACAGTATGATAAGTTCAAATGTCACCTCCTCCCACATAATACTTTGTACCTTTGATTTGTTTTCCTGGTTCTAAGAAAGATATCTGAAGAAATCAATTGGCTGTAGAGATAGAATGATAAGAGAAGCCAAAGAAAATGCATGCTAGGCAAAGTATGTCCTTTGTGATACATCCATCTCAGCAGATCCACCTTTGATTACAAATACTCATGACTAATGGTATAATTTTAATTATACTGGAGTACTTATTATTGAAATGTTGCAAATGCATCAGATTTGCAAAAGCTTTCCCATTTGAATGTTTCACCACTGCCTGCTGAAATATTTGAAGAGGCTATAATTTTCTACAAAACTTGCCAAAGCCAACTCGTACACCATGTATTGCATGATAAAGGTCCCAAAAGAGGTAAAACACAAAATATTGATTCAAAGAAGTTTAAATGCTCAAGTGTTCTTTCCTTTCACATAAATATTTTTTCAGTATCTGGATTCTTTTTTTCTGATGTAAATAGTGAAAGTGAGGGGACAAAATACCTGTGGGAAACTTGCACTCAGGTGATGACATCTTTTGACATGAGACATTCTTATGATCATAGGAATTACTAAATCAGGTCAAACTCAAGGTCCATATTGTCTTCTTTATCTACTGCTTTCTAAAAATTTTCTAAAAATATTCTAAAAAATTTGAGAGATAAGTTAGATGGGATCTTTGTGCTTCATGTTGTAATTTTTGTTATTCCATTTTAACTAAAGGGCAATCAATGTACAGAAATTAAGCTTACTATTTTATAAAACACCAGATCATCACAAGGGCCTTTTTTAAAGACTGACACAATTGGTTCACTGTCCTCAAGAACAGAGGCTATTTCTATTGAATATTTTGCATACTGTAAACAAAACTAAATACTGAAGATCCCTTAATCACCTTACCTAGTTTGTTTCTTTCTCTAATTATTATACCACTTTCCTTGTAACGACATTTGAATGTCTAGTTCAGTTCATTTTGTAGAGCTAAAACATCATTATTTTCAGTCAACCTCTCTTTGTACCATTTAATAAATGGTACAAACTTGTCTTTTTTCCTTGCTTTTTATTTTGCATATGAAACTGCTATGTAACTATCTCAGTCTGGAATTCTTTTTTTTTTTTYTTCCCCTGCAGAAACACACTGGAAACTGTCATCTAATTTGTATGCATGTCTTGCAGATTTTTTTGCCTTTGCTTCAAGAAGGATGATCCTGGGAACTAGAGGTCTTTCAGCCTCACTTTGGTCCCCGTACAATCCTAGGGCAAGTCCTCTTGAAAGCCATTTCTGGGCACATAAGGAGAAAAAGGTAAATGGGAATAGCCAGCATGGCATTGACCAACCTGATTGCCTTCTATAATGAAATGACTAGATCTGTGGGATAAGGAGAGAGCAGGGGATGTCTACTTTGACTCTAGCAAGGCTTTCGACACAGTCCCTCACAGCATTCTTGTAAACAAGTTGGAACGTTACAGTCTAGATAGATGGACAACTAGATGGATGAAAAACTGGTTAGATCATCAAACTCAAAGTACAGTGGTTTGTACTACACCTGGAGGCTGACTGCAAGTGGAGTTTCTCAGGGGTCTAGTCTGGGACCTATTCTGTTTCATAACCTTATCAGTGACGGGGACGATGAGACAGAATATGCCTTCTGCAACTGTGAGGGTGACACCAACCTGAGGGGTGCAGTCGATAGCTCAAAGGCAGGGTTGCCATTCAGAAGGACTTAAGAGTTAGTTTCCCTTGCAATAGTAAAGGCTGGAGACTGGCTGGAGAGCAACTCTGCTGAAAAGGACCTCGGGATCCTGGCGGACAGTGAGCTAAACATGATTCAGCAGTGTGCCCTGGCCACAATGAAGACTAACAGCATCCTGGGCTGTATCAATAGCAGCATAGCCAGCAGATCGGGAGAAGTGTTTATCCTCTATTACTCAGCACTCATTAGACTGCATCTGGAATACTGTGTCCAGTTTTGGGGCTCTCAGTACAAGAAAGATGATCAAGTTGAGCAAGTCCAGCAGAGGCCCACCACGATGGTCAGGAGGCTGGAACACTTGTCTCAGGAGGAAAAGCTGAGGGAACCGGGCTTGCTCAACCTGGAAAAGGCTTAGGGATGATGTAACACGAGCTTTTCTGTACCTATGAGAAGGTTGCCAAGAAGACAGAGCCAGATTTTTTACTGAGGTGCATTGTGAGTGAATGAGAGGCAATAGTTACAAAATGAAATGGGAGATTCTGACTAGCTAAAGGAAGAAAAAGTTCTCACTGTAAGGATAACTAAGCATAGAAACAGATTGCTCAGAGATCTTATGAAATCTCCACCCTTGGAGGTTTTCAAGACCCGACTGGATAAAACCCTGATCAGCTTGGTCTGAAATCACTGTTGAAGTTGGACTAGATGACCTCTGAGGTCTCTTCCAATGCAAATGATTCTATGAAACAGGAGATAATTAAAAGCTGCTTCTTCTTCTGTTAAAAATGTTACATGGACAGTAATCTCTTCAGAACATGGAGGAATTTGAAAAGCCCTTTGTATTGTTTCACAGTCTGTACTCAGAAATGACAAATGTAAGATGTTTGGTGATGAGAACTATTGATGTGTGATATGATCACTTGGTTAGTCTAATGCTATTTACAACGCAGCCACAGAAGCTGAGTGACTTGTTAGCACCTGCGTTTCACTGTCACAGATGGACTAGGATGCAAGTAAACACCTGTAACAAAGTATTTATCATACTTGTGCAGTGAGATAATAGAGAGAAGTGTTTTATTACATGGAGGTGGGATTGGCACCAGCAATAACAGCTGTCAGTGTGAGGCTTCCCAGAAATCCAAAGAATGACAGTCATTCCATTCAGTGTTTATATTTTTGCAAAGAGCTTTTACTTTGTGCTTCAAGAGAATAGAGCTATAAATTAAGCAGAAAAATATGTATTCATATTTCTTCAAAAATATGTTAGATAGTTTGCCTTACTGCTTATATGACCGATTTTAAATTAGGAATAAAAACCCAGGAGAGAACCACAACAGAAGATGGATAAAATAGGGAAGGTTGATGGAAAGAAAATGAGTATGTCTGGAAAGCTCAAAACATGACACATAAATAGAGTGAAAATTGAATAACATTCAACTTGAGAAGCTTAAAAAACAGTCTGTACATTTTGCGTAATACCTCTGTGAATCTCAAAACTGGGAAAAAAAGATGAGATTGCAGCCCTAGTAAAGTGGGAAATATGTGCCTCCTGCAGGAGTTGGATCACTTACGGAGAAGAGAGCGTATACCGTTACATAATAGGCCAGCAATAGAGCGGCAGCCCTGCGCTCTGCACTGCTGGCTGGAGAGCAGGACCTCACATTCCAAACTGCAGCTTGGCTTTTGGTCCTTGCAGTCAGATCATTATATAGTGTGGACCACTTTTATGGGCATGTATCTCCACTTATATGCAGTGATGCAGGGGCCTTGCATTGATATTTCCTATCATTATAGGTAGATTTCAGCTCTGCAATTTTTAGACATAATTTTTTCTACTTCCATTCACCCATCTGTAAAATGGATAAAGTAATTCTTCCCTCAGAGATGGTATGAGAATTACCTTTTCTCGCACTTCTGGAAAACGAGCAAGATACCTGTTCTGGCATTAATGATAACACAGCTGTAGAGCACACTTTTCTGGAAGGATATGATTTCTCTAAGTACACTCCTAATGTGATGAGGTCGTATTGAGCACGCATGTATTCAGATTTGCCCATTCCAATGCAGTATCCTTTCTCTACACTGTTCGGCTGCTGAGACACTGTGGCAGTGAGGTATGTTACTGCTCAGCTTGAGAAGACAATAACGGGACGTTAATTGTGTGCATTAAAGACTCCTGTGGTATTCTAGCATGCCATATGCAAAAATACTTCTGGTACACAATTCACAGTAAAAGGACCTTAGTAGAGTTTTAAAGAGTTAGCGTTTGATCCAGGGAAGACATTTCCACTTATTATACGCTAGGTCTGCAGATTTGTATGCAGTTGCTCCTTTAAAAACAGATTTCATAACTCTAGAATGAGATCTTCCCTTTAGTGTTAAGTGTTTCTTAAATACTATTGTTTCCAGAGGAAGAAACACTTCTCTAGCTTCTGTTGTGACCTTAATTTCAAGGACAGTGTTGCAAATGTGCATGATTCAGACTGAATATTTGCTCCCCCTCATATAATTCAGCCATGTGCATCCTGCCTGGTGCATACAAAAGCATGCCTGTTTGGCCCTACCTAATTTAACTTTAGAAACTTCATTAGAGTCTGATATTTCAAATCTACTCCTCTTCTTACATTAATTTTAACAAACATCTGCAGCCAAAGTCTAAACCCTTAGATGCTGAAAATTAGCATTGCTCCTCTGACTGAGTACAACTATGTCAGCTGCACAACTTCTCCAGTGAGTATTAGCTGTAAGCTAGAGGGATGCACTCATTTTAAAGCGGTGTGCAAAGAACCTAGTTTGCAGAGTGAATGGGTATGTTTAGAGAACTGAGTTATGTAATTCATCTATTTTTGGGATTAGCCATCCCTGAAGTTCTGAAAAAGGTAACTGGGCTGGGTTATTTATGGACTCCATTCCTACAGTTAGAGCACAGATGCTAGCATGCAACAAAAACAAACTGTTAGCTCGAGCCACCTCCTCCATACACCTTAGGAAATTTATACTTTCACAGGCATTCATGAAACTCCTAGATAAAAAGAGATTTTTGAGGGGTCTAGGATGCTACTATTGCCTCAGAATCTGTTTGCACATTAGTACGTCCAATTTCCTGTTAGCTTCTGACTGTACTTTTGTACTGTTTTTGAGGTCATTTGTACGACACAGGTACCGGAGACTCCTTTTAGAGGAGTTTCACAATGCCTGGGAGAGGAGAAAGGGCACTAATCTTGGGAGAACTAATACAGTGGTTGACTAAATTATTCTTCTGTCTTTAATTTCAGAGGACCGCTAGGATGATGGGTCAGAATCCTTCCTTTACATGGACTCTCTGTGTGTGTTTTTAAGATGCATTTGTAGGATCACTGTGAAAGCCCATTGATACTGCTACAGGATGGTAAATGTGCATAAGAATTCATCACAAAATGTGGTCTATAGCTGAAGAGTTCACAATCATGGAGCCATACAGAATCAGACAACTTACAGAAAGGGAAGAAATGGTATACAGTAGGACAAAATATGTTTGGGCTGCTTCTTATGGATTCTGCTATTGTTTAATATATTTGTCTATATATACTCATTGTTATTTTTACTTAAATATTGAAAAACATTCAAGGGAATAGAACTGGATAATGAGCAGTAATAAGAGGGCAAAGGAGTGAAAAGAAGGAAAGTTATTTGGCTCATGGAGGAAAGCCTGTTCCTAACATAGGGGTCAGCACAAAAAAAAATCACGTTAGGGACAGGACTCTATAGGGATGACCCTTTTATTAAGGACCCCGAAGCATGGAAAGATGAAGTGGCTTGCTTAGGCTACTCAGCAAGTGAAGAAGAGCCAAAGAGGGAATTGGTTAGTCCTTACCTCCTCTAGACTATGCTATGAGATAGGGAGATCATAGTGTAAAACAGAGGGTAGTAGAAAATGAGGGCAGAAATATAGGATTAGGTCCTTCACCACGTAGCACTCTATATTGCCATTTATGCACAGTGCAAGCTAAGAAAATTTTGATTTGTTAGTATCCTAGCCCAAAATGCACTGGTTAAAATGGCAATGTGTGGTGCACAACAGTGGATATCTAGGCCTTTTGCAAAAAGCCTAGAAAATTAAGATGAGGAGTTTGAATTTCATATGGAGGAAGAGAAGCAGCTTAGGAACAGATTTCAGCAGAGACTAAGTTGAAAACTAAACAATTCAGTAATAAAAATTTAAAAATGAGGTAGTCTGTACAGCTTGATGAGAGAGGAGAAATATGGATGTCGGCAAGAAAGAAGCTACAAGATCTAAAAGAGACATACTGAGTTAGATTACTTTGGACTAGTACAATCTGATTCACAAAAACTACCACTACAGTTAGTAATAATGCTCTCCTCTGTCAAAAGTCCCACTAGAAAAGGCAAGAATGATGATMTACGGAGCCAAAAGACATCTTTTTCCTCTTTTGAATCTCACTGGCTCAACAAAGAGACTGAGAGAAACATAGAAACAAAAGCAAATAATTGTTAGCCACTGAGACCCACACATCTTACCATAAAGTGAATTTTATCATAGACCACACTGTCAAATCAGACCACAGAGAAGAATCAAGTAAAAAGCAGAACAGAAAGTGATTGATGCTCAAATGGCATAGAAGGTGCTAGACTTGTTGATGTATTATATTATGAGAATTACTATAAGAATTTCATTCTAATATTGATATTTTTGGAAGATTGAAGAAAAAAAATGAGTTTTGAGAAAATTCATGTTCAATATGGAAGTAATACAAAGCAAATTAACTGTACTTAAAATGTTTTGAGTTCTGTAAAAGAAAAATATTAATTCAAGAACATGATGTTGACAAGTATTAATAATCAGGCTAAATTAGAGAAAAGGGTGGATCAAATAAGTGTGGTAAAAGGCAGAAAAAATATTACCCCTTCAGAAAATAGGATCTATTACAACTAAATATACAAATATATTAACAGAGTATTTGAAGAAACTTCAGGTGAGAATATATAACTAGTAAGTGATTTAATCTGTAATAAGTCTTGTATCTAGAAGCTTTCATTTATTTAATTTTGTTTCTGGGACAAGGTCTTCTGTGCATAACAAAGCATTTCATTTGCCATAATTATATCTCAAATAATGAAAAGCTCTATATAAAATACAACATATTTTTTTGTCCTTAGTAACACCATTATTGGAGGCTCTGCATCTTATTCCATGTTTGCACAGCAACTATTACAATAGTTTCTTTTGTAATATAAGCAAAACAATGATTTTTGCAAGCTATTTATTTTTCATGTTTTTCAACTAACATACTATGAACTCTGATTTTTTCAGGGCCTTCAGAGAATTGAAGGAAAGGTCTGAAATGTCATCATTTGTTTGTAATCTGAACTTGTCATTCCCATGAGATTTCATCAAGCTCCAGATTGCTTACTTGGAGATTATCTGCTCATCTGCAGTGACTGCAAAAAATATGGGAATATGAACTTGAAATGTCTTTTCAGTAGAAAGAACAGGAAAATATGTGGTTGCCTGTATAAAACATGCAGACCTTCTTTGTTCTATCCTGTATCATCCCGCGTCTTGTAAGACTATTTTATGCAAAATTAGCACATTCACTCTTACACTGGTTTTGTTAGGTCAAACCAGATACTTGCAGGTATCTGCTGCTCCCCAGCTCACTTTTAGGATGAAATAAATACTGATATTTAACTACTTAAACCTTTGCTAGTAGATGCATTAATTGTTTTTAAAATAATGAGTTTTATAGACTGTATGTGCCTGTGCCTAAGTGTGCAGATATATTCTCAGGAAAAAGTTCCTGAATTCTGAAGTCTTGAGTGAGGTGCTTAATCCTGGAAAAAGGGGAAGATTTTAGACTCACTGCTGTCCCCCGTGTTACAGGCATTTCCCCCTGGGATTACTTGTACACCTCAAACTCGTCTCTTTGGGTGGCTGGTGAGGGATTCCATGTCAGTTTCAAGGATGACAAAAAAAGAACATGATCCCTCATTAGAGCTACCACTGCATTTCATGTTAAAAGAGAACTCAAGCCTGCACAAAGCATTCAGAGCAAGTAATAGGCCAGTACACATTCTGACCTATAGATGAACATATGTGTGTGCGTGTATATATATATTTCAACCCCAAAACTCTGATGATCCAACAGCAGTTTTGTGTACTATACCAGCCTGCTATCTACTGAAGAAGGTCATAAATGCATTTATAAGACACTGTATTGTTCATTATAGCAATGTATTCAGCAAAACATTGACAATATGGAGTTTCAGTGTCATGAGGGCTAATATTCCACTGAGCAATCATTGATTGTAAAATAATTTAACAGAACTTTAAAATCTGAAGTAACATCTATATTTTCATATACAATTCTATGAACATTTACACATCAAGTCCACAATTCATAACACCCACCCATTCTTTAAAAATGTGTCAGTATGTATGTGTTGAAAATAAACAAGGCTTTTCTTATTGTTTCTGATACAAAATAGCATTATTGTTACTGACCACTGAAAAATGTCTCTGTGGAGAATAAGATGTACCTCATCTTCATGACTTTCCTTAACAGCCATTGTAGCATTCCTCCAGGCTGTTCTGGGCTGTTTCATCAAGCTTCAGATTCTTCTCATGAGAGAGAGATGAGGTAAGCAGGGCTCTCCATTTAGGCTTCAAAACAGCCATGTAATGCTATATGAAACTCTATGCAGCCAAGGTGTAGGGTGGCATGCAGAGAGCAAACACTCATACATTCATGATCATATCATCAAAACATGGCATGTCCATGATAGGTCATGAGAGAAAATCCATGATAAGCAGGATATCTTTGTTATCTTATAACCTGGATATGTTAAATTCAGGGCAAAAAAAAAAAAAAAAGAATAACAGGTGTCCATTTAGACACCATATGTGATTCATTTAATCACTGAAAACTCTAGAAATAATCTGGATCACAGTTATCATTACAGTGTCTAGTTTATCTAACTATGTAAGCAAGTATACTTAAAGTCAGGTGATTGGGATTAGAATCTACCAGCTTTTGTTTTCTCTCTGATCTTCTCAGTGATGTTTGTATTTAACCTGTCTTTCCCTAAATGTCCATAAAACATAAAGAAACAACACCAATATTTATTTTTCTCACAAAGAAATCAAGGAGATTCATGAACATTGTGATTCTCAGATGAGGGATGTTACATAACTGAAGAAAGATATACTGGCAAGCAATTGTTTCCAAACTCACATTTACCAGTAGCTGCTAAAAATGCATTGTATCAAGCGGATTGGGCATAAACTGAAACTGTGTTATGCTATCTTTTGATTTTCATATAAGGCCATTTGTAGTTTTCCATCTAATTGGAAACTGGCATGTGATAGAAGCTTCATCTAGTTGCAGGAAGCCAATGAACACCTGAGGATACCCCACATTACTTACATCAATTACCAAACACGCTGCTGTGGTATTTGACAAGCCACAAATCTTGTCAATCAAATGAAGATCTGAAGAGTTTACTGAGTGTCACTTTGGATCTTCATTGTGTCAAGGCAGAAATATTCCTTGCACACATTTAGAAAGGTTGCCTCACCAGTCATCCAGTGTGTCACCAATTACTTTGTTCCCTTGCTCAATGACCTACTAATACTCTGTTAGCTACAGTTCTGGTTAGAATGCATTTTATCTGGAACTGCCCGCTGAAATAAGCAAAGTGGCAAAAGCCTGATTTTGTAAATAACACAGAAATAATCTGACTTCAGAACTTAAACCTTAACTCAAATTTAGAGGATTAAGAGCTCTACAGGAATATTAATACACCAGATTATACAATTAATTCGTGAAAAATATGCTCTAGTCACTTAGGGTATAATACTAGGAAGTACTGTATCATCTAACCATAATCCAGTAATGTACCTCAGGATGTGTTTAGTTTTGAGATGCAGTATAATCCTTTTTCCTGGCAAAATGGATAGAGTATGAGAAGGAGGTTGTACAGAATTCAGTATTTTCAGAATTGCAGCCACTGTTCACCTACCTGTCTGTAAAATCTGTCTAATTGCTTCCCACTTGTTTTCAGCCCTGGAGTCCGATTACATTCAATGGCACAAATTCAAAGCAAGGTGGCACGCCTCCTGCAAACAAAGCAGCACAGAGATTTTTTCATGCACAGTTGATTAAAGTACCTACTCAATCTATAAGAGAAGGTCAGGGAAGAGTATTTCTATGACTGATCAAGGAAAAGGCTTTTCAGAGGAAAAGGCTGTGGTCAGCTCTTCTCTCCCACACTATGATTCCAGCATTTTCAGTTTTTCTGCCCTCTCCTTCACAAGTGCCATTCCCTTGTTTGGTGCCTACAACTATAATGCCTGATGTCATAAATTAGCTATTATCATAATGCAATCTGGAGTATATCGCTATATTGTCTCACTTCAAGTATAGCATTCTTTGTTTTTGACGATGATTGAGAACTCTCTCTAGCCTGAGACAGTTGACTGACATACTTGAAGAAGTAATCACAACCTTGAACCAGAATCTTCCAAGCATTATTATATTTCAACCCAAGTCTCATAAAAAGTTACCCATTCTCACCTTTCCCTCTTCCAAAGGAAAAGAAAATTCAGTATTGATAATGCAGCATATAAACCAATTGTTTGCAATCAATCTCTGAATCAGTCTCCTTTGTCTGGTAGCTACCTGAAACATCTAATGGCTTATAGCTTCTGGACTGTTCTATTCAGTCGTTCCCACTGTTTGATGCATTGGCTCATTCATCGCCTGCAGTTTTCAGAATCTCAGAATTACAGAAACTCAGAATCCACTCTGTTTTTCTTCCTCCTGTTCTCAGAGAAACAAAAATTGACCCCTATAGGTCTGTCCTCTTTTGTGGGCACCTCACTGGCAGAGGATATTTTCATAAGAAACTTGGTTTTTTTCACTCATATTTTGCCATTGTATTTATATACCTAGTCTTACACATACAAAGGCTCATGAGATGTTTTTTTCGTAGTGCAAATAATATTTTTTTTTCATTGTTTCATAAGGGTTTATATACCTCCTTTATAACATTTCTGAATACATATTTGGGTAGTCTGGTTTTAAGCCTCCTACCTAACAGCGTTTCAGCAGGGGTTGGCACTGGTTTCCTAGGTTCTGCTGTTCCATTAAGTACCACCCAAAAGGGATCTGGATTTGTTAAAAGGATGCTTAAGAAAGAGAAAAATTTGAATCTGAACATGAACCTCCATCTTTTTTAAGCATCTTCTAAAAAAGCTCAATACTATTTTCTACTGACCATTAGACAGTGGATACATTGTGTTTGAAGAAAAATGTTCACAATTACAGTATTTCATAAAAGAATGACATTCATTTGGTCCATTACCTGTCATTCCCACGCTTGATATGCCATGTTCAGCAAATACAGATGACACACACCGGATAAGGTATTAGCAGCTGTATTTTCAAATAATAACACTTCTGGATATCAGGGGTAATAATCCAAAACAAGTAAGTAACTTTTTTCTGTGTATACAAAGAAACTATGCCAATTTTGAACTCTAATTTAAATCTTTATATAATTACTATCATAGGCCCTTTTAGTTGACAAATATTGGGGTATATATTTCATATTTTTCTTATTTTTTTGCATGTTCTCTCATCTGAGGCAAATAGCACAGTTCTAATTTGTCTTCCATATTTTTCCACACACAAAAATGTCTTTCACGTTTCAAGTTTAGCAATCTTTGTTTGACATTTAAGGAGCAACCAATTTAGTACCTTTGAATAAAAATGACATTGAATAAGAAATCCTATTTCACCATTGTCATAAAGACTAGATATGCAGCAAATAAGCTAGCTAAAATTACATCTTTTTTAAGGGCAGCTACTGTAACAGACGATATTTGTACGAAGCCAGCAGAGTATTTAGAATTACAAGATCATACTCTCGGGTTTTCTCTATCTCAATTTTATTCAAATCCCTAGAATGGGGTCTCTCTTCAGGATTTACATGTGAGTTGTCAGGAATGCAACTACAATAAAAGAATAACCTCTGCAACCCAGGTCTGCTAATACTCATTTTGCAATCACTGCTAATGGTTTATTGCCAATTTTTGCTATCAGTTGCTCTTGGTTTATATGAAAACATCTTTTTTTTTGTATACAGACACTAGAGTTTATAATGCTTAGCCTTTAATTAAGGCTTTGCTGTTACACGCTAGAGGTTCCAAATGGCTGCCAGCCCTTTGCAAGAACACTGCCTTGAGGCCTTGCTTTGAAGGTTTTGTGTATGTTTATTATGGTTTAATCTAAAAAATGGTGCCTTTCGTTACCAATTGTGTAGAGATTTTTCAAATCCTTTCCTGGCATTCCATGTCCCTCATACATTTTTATTTATTAAAGCCTTTAAGTTAGTATTGCTAGCAGCCAGATCAGATACAAATCTCCTAGCAAAACATACCGGCCCCATAAACCTCTGTAAGTTTTCTCTGTGTGTAGGTGGAAGCACAGTGACAACTGACTGTATCACACAGGAAACCATCTCTATCCTTTTTTCTTGAAATCATTTAAGTGAGTAGTTCCTTTACTTCTTAGTTTACTGTTTACTGAGAGAACCATGAGCTCATTTTAGAGCTTTACGGAGCCTCTGGTTATAATATTCTTTCATTCCCTTTCTCTTCCCCATGAGAATACTGCCCGGGTAAATGAATATTATAAAACATATCTTTTATCTCTTTATTAAATACTACAGGTATACAGCATAATCTAAACAGTGCTTCTGATAAAGCAATGATAGCTTCCAATAGTGTACTAAAGTGTGCAGAAGTAAACTTTTTTTTTCTGGAGAAACATGCCGGAACCCAGATGAAACATGTAATATAGGAAAAGTACCTGACAGCCAAAAATACTCTTTCTTCATACATAGGGGAAGGATTGCTGATTTACACATATTTAATTTCTTAGAATGTAGGCAAAGAGTTCTATCTTTCTTTTCCAAGCACTAATTTATACCACAGCCTCTTCAAATGCCTCCATTATATCTGGCTCGTTCGAGTAATTCAGGGATATTCATAGGCATATATGACAGGACAGTGAGAGTCTAGCACTATATTTTAAAAACTTTTTAGTATAACCAGCTATGCATTAAAAACACCTTGGAAATGATCCTCTATCACTTTGGGGTTTCTGCCCTTCTCCGGCATATTCTTTCTCAAAGAAACCTAGTATCTGATCTAAAATGACTACTCTCACTTCCTGCAGCTATTACAAATATTAGCTTTTCAATATTTTGTTTTAAGCTTGCATTTGTAGATCACTAACCCCACTGCATAATCTTAGGCTCTACCTGTCTGCATTTAACATGACAAAGCTTTCTCTGAAAATCTTTACAGCTTCAGAGATTATGTTAGCTGGTGCACAAAGCTATGCATAATAGGGAATCTGAATTTAAAAGTCCAACTTCTTCACAGTTACCCAGAATACTTTCTTTTTGCTGAGACCTTTCTTTTCTCTGTAAATGCCCAATTAACAAAAGCATCTGAGGGTGGGTACATGAGGGTCAGGAGGGTGTGTGTTGAGAGTGACATCAACTGAGACAATAAAAGGGCTTCTAAGTTACTTAGAAGCTCTATTTTAAAGTTACATTTAAGGGGTCCACTAGACCAATTCAGTAGTCTTTAAATATACTTGACATCAAGGGACAGTCAGCTGCTGACATACCCAAACCAGAAATCTGTTTAAGGTAGTGTCTGGTAAGTATACTTTTTTACTTCCAAGTTCTCTAGAAGACTGATTTTATCATTGATTCATTACTCAGTTTTTACTTTAGCTTCTTTTCTGACTATCTTAAACATAAAACAAATATAAGTAAGATCAAACTATTCTATTATCTGAACCAGATTTGTGAAATGAAGAAATCTGAGAGAGTGAGTTAGAAATATCTTAAGTGAATCCAATGGAATTCATAATACTGAGTTAGATGGACTGCTAGGAGCATAACCATATTCTCATGCAAGATATTGTGTAGTAAATGCTTTTCTGACCTAGAGTAAATCTGTAGAAAATACTGCAAAAATAGCGCTGTGGAGTTCTATATTTATTATGTCTCAGTTATTCTGTCACAAATTGCTTAAGTTATAACAAAAAGATGCCTTTTCTGGCTGTCAATACTGAAAATCCAAATTGGAAATTGAAATTTGGACATTTTTATTTCTGCTTGTTGTAGCATCATCAGCACTAAGTATTCTTCAAGTATATCCCAGGTGACAGTTTTGCTGATGATATACTGAGCAGAGTAGAATTAACACTGGCAATGCAGTATTAACCCTGAAAAAATGGGAGGCTCAGTTCTGATTTCTCTTATGTAATTCAGTGGGGAATAACATAACTCAGTAGAGTTATGCCACTATGCAAGAACTGTGAAGAACAGTGTCAAGTTCTTCATGCTAGAGAATGTGCAACTCAGTGACACACAAGAAATAGATAAAAGAAAAAAAAATTCACCTGCATAGCTATATACAAGTATTTCAACACACTTGGACCATATCAAGTATAAATGATTTCTAAATACTAATAACTTTATTGGAGTGACATGGTGTTTTGCACCCTAGTATCAAAGTGATGGGTACTGATATGTTGATGATGCAGGGCAACTGAGGCTGACAGAAGTTCTTAAGACTTGCCTAAGAATTTACAGTAAGTTGTTCACAAAATTAGTATTAGAAATAAAGTCTACAGTTACATTCCTTGCTCTAACACATTTCACGAGAAAAATATTTTTCAATGTTACTTTTCTGATGTCTTTATCTTTTTTTCTAAACTAAATTTCTTTTGAGTTAACTAAACAGAAATTATTTGAAATACACATTTACATATGTATTCATTTCTATCTTTATAGGCGAAATGAATTCTATAAAAAATCTGGCCAAGACTGCAATCATTTTATATGCCATTTGTTTTTTTACGAAGTCAGATGGACGACCAATGATGTAAGTACATTGTCATACACTTCTGAAGTTTGGAGGATGATTTTAGCTGTTCGTGAGAAAATGGTCAATTTTTCTGTCTGCATAGAAGTTTATATGTGTGTGAGTCTTTCTATCCCCACTTTGGAACCCATTGGCCACATCAAGCCAAACTGGCCCAATTCTGTCTTTATGTATAACAGTAGAGATCTCAAATACACCTGGTTCTTATGCATTTTTTGAAAAATAGGCAGCTGAGTACAGGAAGAAAAATCATATAAGTATTTCCCTAGCTGGATAAGTTGCATCCCTTACTAGACACTTGGGGGTCTACACAGGAGAGCGTCTTTATAAAAGCACCAGTTTTGGGAGAATCTTTAGCTGGAACTCACACTTGCTTAGACACTAACATCAGTTAGCCTTGAGACACAAATCCACAGGAAATCATGCTTCCTAAGCTATAGTGTTCACAGAAAACTACCTCTGAATAAGTGCCATAATTTTATTAATGTTACCTATTATCATGTAAGCCCTGAGCTCAACTACAACAGCTAAAATAAGTGATAAACTTATTGTAGCCAAACAACATTGTTACARAACAGAATTACTTCACATTTTTTGCTGTCTTCTCACTAATAAATCCATTACCATTAACAAATCACCATCCACCCTTCTTCTCTTCTCCAGATGTCACTCTATCCCTTATAAATTAGAAAGATAGGTTCTACAGCTCCGTATTGCAGTACCTTCCAAGAGTTTCCAAACCTGTTTTTTGTGTGAAGACCAAGAATTCAAGGAGGGCCATGATGAGTCTCTATCTTTGCTTTCCTTTTGTACAGGAAAAGATCAGTGAGTGAGATGCAATTAATGCATAATCTTGGAGAGCATCGGCACACTGTGGAGAGACAGGACTGGCTTCAGATGAAACTGCAGGACGTGCACAGTGCCCTTGAGGATGCTAGGACCCAGAGGCCTCGAAACAAGGATGATATTGTCTTGGAGGAGATGAGAAGTAGGAGGCTGCTCCCTGAGCATTTGCGAGCAACAATGCAGAAGAAATCCATGGATCTGGACAAAGCTTACATGGATGTACTCTTCAAAACAAAGCCATAATGAAAAGAGCCAGAGCATTATGTCTGTCCAAGTAAGCACGTGTCTGTAGATCACTGATCAAGTAGGGCGTTTTATTATTATTTATTCAAATTACAATAAGGATTAAAGGCTCCATTCAAGATTGTAGCCCCATTGAGTTAGGTATTTCACAACCAAATAATAAAAGGTAATGGCAGCCCACCCATGACCGTTACTGCTAATTTCTGGGTACCTTTCAAATGGCTAATGCATCTTAAAAATGTCAATTTCAAACATAAAATAAAATAAAAAAAACCAAGAAGGTTGAAAAATCATTTAAGACCAGTTCTACCGCTCTTATATGGAGAACACTTTTATGTAATATCTATGTCTACTTGAACTGCTAATGAAAAATGAATAAAGGCAGCAGAACCTGTCCCCAGAATAGGGCACCATTTTGCCTAGTGTTAAACTGTTTATCTTTTTACTAATGAAAACATGTAAATCTAAATTCACATTTATTTTCAGAAGACAGCCAAAAACCATGTGAACTTTAATTACATAGCAAAAGCTGCAAGATATCAATTTAAGATAAAAGAGAGCAAACATAAGAAATGAAAGTAGGAAGGCAAAGCTTAAGATTAAAGTCAAATGGGATAGAATTAAAATAAGTTCTGTAAGAGATATAAGAATGAAATTTAGCAAAATACTGAAATGAAAGGAAGGTTTGATTACCCTCTCCTCTTCTGAAATATGACAATCTATAATTAATTGCAGAAATGGTTCTCTCATAAATAAAGATACTCATTTTTTTGTTTAAATTGTCACAGGACTTTTAAAACAAATTTTAGCTTGTCAGGTCTCTGGGATGAGAACCATTGACCTGTAAAAAATAACACCATGGAGGGGAACCATAAGCTATAATATACAAAAACTCTAAACAGGATACAGAAAGAATGGGACATAGGTATGGATAGAAAAAAAAATCCATTATGAAAATAACAATAATATTTTAAAAAAAGAGAACAGCAAATACGAAACTATTTTGAATGGTATATACAGATATGTGCTTAGAACCCTCAACCATTTCTGAATAACAAGGACATTTTCTCAGTAGGATTAATGGTGGTTTCCTCCAAACAGGCCATTGCCAGAGCTCAAATCTTAGATGAATTGCTGCTCAAAGCTAAAGTGTCTATATGCATGTTCCCAGATTCCTTCTTATTTGTTTGTGTGATGTCTAGCACACTCTGGGAAACCTAGTGAAAAACTCATAAAAAATTACAAATATAAATGCAATCTGCTGGAGGCTAGAAAGGTACTTGTAACTAGTGAACTGTAGTTCATAATCTTGGCTATACTTTTACTAATGTAAAGGCCCTGATGCTGCAAGTAGATGATATGCCTGTGCACATTTGTGTGCCCCACATGCAGGCAAGGATTCCACGTCATGTGTCTATTTGTAGGATCGAGGCCTTAAAGTGCACTTTCTATTTATTCTTTTATCAGATGTTTGTGCTAACTTAAAGGAATAACATTGCATTTTTGTACCTGTCTCACTTATGTATTACCAAATAAAGTGGACCAAAGCTCTTGGACATTATTTTAAAGCATAATAACTGACTGACTTGTTACTATACTGATATAATTTAGCCTGGGCAAAATAAAATGGTTTAATAAGCGTAAAACGGCAATAGATACTAAAATAACGATGAATGCAATTTTTATTTTTCCTTTTGTCACAGAATCATACTGGTGGTTAAAACCAAAGGTGATCATCTAGCGTAAATCCATTTATGTCCCCTTCAATAATGACACAGTTGCAGAAACTATATAACCTTCAAGTGCCGAATTCATAAGCTCTTCCTCTGGATCTAAACAAACAACTCTGTTAGCTAAAGGATTCCTTTTTGTTCTTCCTAATCTTCAACTATCCAGTAGATGAAACACACATATAAATATTTTAAATTTCTGTACACTTGGARAGATACTCATTGCTGACAAAGGGCTTGAGCATCAAAGACAGATGAAGCACCACTGGACATGATTTAGCTAGCAATATGGCCACAGACAAACTATGCTCAGCATTGTTTCATTCATGGCTAAACCCGTGGTCACTTTGCCCATGTACAGTATGACTCTTCAGAAGGGCTTAAGACAGCACAGTGGCAGACAAATTAGTGCTAGGTAATGCCCATTAGGAAAAAGATGTAATTTGAATTTAATTCATTATTAACACTAATTATTTAGAAAAAGAGATTTGGTATGGCTTTCCTATTTTCAGCATAAACCTCTGATCAGTGTGTAGCAGCAGCCAAACAATAAAATGTTAAGAGTGGGGCAGAGGATGTTATCAAAGATATTATAATACATTATATAATATAATGCAATGATTCATCCTCACCTGGACTAACATGTGCAACTTTGGTCATGTCTGTCTCACAGATTAAGGAGACTGGGAAGAGGATGATGAGAAAGAACAGGGCCGCTGAAACACTTGTATATGATGATAAATGGTAATAATAGCAGTCAGAAAAGAAACATAACAAGAGGTATGATAAAGATATATGGAAGAATTAACAGTATGGAGAGGTAAGCAGTACTGTATACCTATCTTTCTAAGAGGACAGGGTAACGGAGGCAAAGAATTGAGCTTCCACGTGGCTGAATATGGAGCTTTCAGCTAGTATGAACCAAAATCTCATCTCCAGCCATTGTCATTCAAAACACATTAAGGAGACTCAGGCATGAGTGTGCTCAAGCTTTTTTCCCAAGGATGCACTGGAACCTGYCTTAAGTCTATGCCAGGGTGAGCACTTTGATGTAAGCAATGTAAACACAGAGCCTGCACTTCACAATTGACTCAGACATATCTATGACTGCCAGTTGAGACTTCTTATGTCTCTTGTTACAGTGAAATAAGGTTAGAAAAACCTAAGAAGGTATTAAGTCCACATTGCTTCGCATGCACAGGATCAGCCTTCCAAACATGGGCTTCTGCAGTGTCTCTAGAAGGCTTCTTTCCTCCCTGAAGACTGCAGTGTCCATGCACATGTGTCTTTGAAAGGCAGAAACCCTTGTTTCCTAGTCTGAGAAGGGCTTTTGGCCCATGAAGACCTAGCCTGTGCAGATGTATACCTATTGTAAACACTTACTTGTATAATATTGTCAGTAAAAAGAAATATAATCATGTTTCTCATTCATGACTCATCATTGAAACAGCAAGCACTAATATCAGCATCCATCTTCAGGGTAAGTAAAACAGCAGCATGCTTTAAAAAACATGTAAATTAAGAAAGCCAAAATCAAGAAAACTAATAATTAAAATAGACAAATTGTAAGATCTGTAGGTAAAACCTACTGCTAGTCATTTAACTGCTGTTGATTTGGTTTTCTTAATTGCTTCTGACTTTGGCTGCTGTAAATACTGCTGCTAAGTTTTGCTCAATTACAGTTAAACAGCATGTAACATTTGATGCCTTGCCTAGTTAGTGCATTCAAACTGCTTTTGTACGGGCTGTGTTGGCACATCATTGTTCTACTGGTGGATTTCTAGAACTGTGTGATTTACCTCTGTGACTATTGGTAACGAAAGGAAAAGAGAGAGTTAATTTAATGGATTCACATGTTGCTGCATATAGTAGTAATATGGCCTTCTGGCTTTCATAGGCCATTTAGTATTGTAAAGAGACAAATCCTTGTTCCTTTACCCTCTTTCCTGCCCTCCACCACCCCTGCCTTACATAAGGTAAACGACTTGGTTTATTTAAGATTCCCTGCCTGAAGCAGTCAGATGTGCTAATGCATTGGGCAAGGCCAAAGGTGTACAGTCACTGAAACTTTAGATTAATATGTAAGTGACTCCAAATAAGGGGGATGATTGGTAAGATATGTAAGAAGTGCACAGCAGGCATAGGTTACAGAATTCCAATCTCTGGAATTTTGTAGCCAGTTTGTCAACTTTCTCCACCTGTTTGATACTATCCTTTTTAAAACAAATGACAGCAATGCATCTTCAAATCTGATGATGCCTGAACTTGGATTGTCATTCATGTTTCTGCAATGTTCCCATCCCCATCATCAATATTACTTTGCCTGTATTACTCTACTAGTTGTATTACAATTAATCACTTAAACAATAGTTAAGATGTGCATGACTGTGTCTAAAGGAGGCTTTGGCATTTATATTTGTTTGTATTCAGATATTTCCCTCTTCTTTTTTCTTTTCCTTTCCCCTTATGCTCTATCCTCTTCTCTTAGATTTCCAAGAGTAACAATCAGCTAGAAATAGTTTCAGCTTCCAGAAAAAGAACTCCCAAAACCCAGCTTGTGCAATTTAAGCACTTAAATTCAGAAGTGCAACCCATAATATTACTGTTTCCAATGTTGTTCGTGTATTTTCTGCATTGATTTTTAATCAGAACCCTGTTTGAGGTGAAGAGACTCATCAGTAGGGTATAGATTCATGTTTCCTCTTGCCTACATGCTTTCCCTGGGAGGTATGGTCCAACAGTGGCTTACAAAAGCATTTTATGAGGTTCTCACATAAAAAATCCCCATAGAAGGTGGCTGATCTCCACCGTAAGCCTGCCCCAGAATATCCACTGTGCAACAGAACTGGCTTCTCACAATGCACAAAGGGAAATAGATCAATATTCAAATGTTTGGGCACAGATTTGCTCTTTCTCTTTCTCCTTCCATACTCTCCACTAATGCCAATTTGCTTGAACGTACTTACTGTCTAGAGTTCTACAGACCTGAAAGTCAAGCTCTGCCTATATTTAATAACGATGATATAGAGAATACCTTTAGAAAAGATATAAATGTTTCCTTTTGACCTGAATACAGCTAGGGCTCAGTATCAGTCCATTCTTTCCCAAAAAGGAGTGCACAGGGCTCGGCCATTTACACAACTGCGACACTTTAGTACCTGCAATGGAAGTTGTCTGTGATGTGGGACATGTAATAGCTGTGCAGGGAGCTATGGAGCGATAGCTACATCTGCTATTATATTATATTCCCAAATAGACTGCAGATTACGTAGCCCCTATGTAATCTCGAGGGCTATACAGTCCTATAAACTACAGTGCTCGGACGAGGCTGGAGCTGAGCGCTCCAGCAGAGAAGCAGCCGTCCGGTCACCAGCCCCTCGGGGTAGCTCCTGAGGGGAAGCTGGAGCATCTTTCCTGTCCTTCCCACCTCTTTACCTCTCTGCGGCGGGAGGCGGCCGGGTGGCGCCGCTCGTCACGCCGGCGGGAGGCGCTCGCCCTCCAGCGCCTCAGGCCTGCGTCCTCGCCGCCCCGTTCGGCCGCGCACGCTGCGGGGGCGCCCGG
>NW_020451016.1:2464270-2652507 GCF_003343035.1 Apteryx rowi
GCGGGCGGCCCTCGCCGCCTCTGCGGGGCCGGGCGGGTGCTTTGCTGGCCCGACAGGCGTTCAGCCGTTGCAGCTCTCCGCGGGCCTCGCTTCTGCCAGCGCCGTGGCCTCAGATAAGGAATATTCCGAAGCTTTTTCGCTTTCGGAGCCTTATAGAAATATATGCTAATAGCTTYTCCATATCCCTGTGCGTTTATAATTCTGTTTCACATAGTGCGAATAGGCTGAACACTATTTAAATTATCAATTTTAATCTTAGAATGTTAACCAATGAAACCTGCTGTTCGTGTGAGGGCTGTGCAAAAACAATATTGCTGCTCAGGACTGACAGACAGCTATCATATAATTTCTGAGCAGGTTTATTTTGCATAATCCCTAAGCAATGATGTACCTACTCAAATGATTTCATAATGTGTTAAATGCCTTTATATAACTTTTTTTCCAGATAACCTTGTTTGTTTATTTTTTCAGAGAAACATCTATTCTTTGTGTGATAGTTCTCTTACAGTGTGATTATGTATTACAGTTTCCTATCATTAATAACTATTCTTAAACTCAGTTTTGTTTCTAGCTATTGCTTCTGCTCTTTTCTCCTTTTTATCCCCAAACTAAACAAATGTGTTACTCAATCTCTTTTCACTCAGAATTTGGATCCAGCTCCATCTTAGACCTTTTCCAGGTTTGTTTCTGTCACCACTTGTCAGGCTTCTCTGTCCAAAGTAGTAGACAAACACTGTATTTTTTTTTTTTCTTGACTGTTGGCTGACTTCTACAAATTCAACTATCTGCTTAAAACCTGACTTTTCAGCAGCCCTTTGAGTGTCTTCTGTTCTCTTTGTTTTTGTTTGCTTTTTTTCTTTTTTCATGAGTCATCTTCAGTGATTCATTTAAAAAGCCCTTATCCCTGCTGTTGCTTCAGCTTTGGAGATCCTTTCCCTGGGAAGATCCCCTTTTACTTTTCATGTTTTGCTATTGAATTAGATGATCCAGAAATAGAATTCAAGTTATCATCTTCACACTGATTCACAGTTCTTAACCTGATACTTTTGTCTGAACTAAAAATCTGTCTCTACATCATCTTATGCAGGTAACTTGAACTCCTGTAGCTTGAACACAAGTACAGTCAAAAGGACATGGTTCATCTTTCTGTATAGTTAAGGAAGACTGTCTCTCTGTATTATTATTATTTTTTTTACAGATATGTTATTGTGTGTTAGTCTTTGACTAGCTCTCTTTCTTGTTAAACATCACAGATATATATATATATATTTTTTAAATTAACTAATTAATTTATTTTTTTGCCACACTCGCATCTTCTGCCAAAGGGCTGTTAATATTGTGTCTTGGTTTGTGCCTCTTCTGTCTCAAAAGCTCTTCGTGGTCTATTATGTCCTGCCTGTAATCATCATTGACTTCCACCTTGTCTATGATCTTATATTGGACTGTTTTTTTAATGTCAAATTTTTCAGCACATAAAATTTGTGCTTTCACCCAGAGTGTTAGTACCAGGGAGATGGAGGATTAGAAAAGAAAATGATGCAAGGTGGCTCTCCTTAGCACTCACTGGTTTCCTTCTTCAAGCCTTCTTTTCCTTTTAGGCACCATGGCACGTGAAAATCGCTAAGCAGTTGATATGCTGATGATGATGCTTATTAATTTCATCACAAATGTCATCACCATTGGTTTTTCTGTCACTTTGTTCTAATTTGTATGCCTTCCTATATCGTACACTTGAGGATGGGGCTATTTCCTCCTGTATATTTACACAGAAATCAATCTCACTATGTGCTAGTATCTTTCAGCACAACTTTCCATAACAGTGTTGCTTAAATCTTAGTTTAGAGCTGTTGCTTATCAGTAAAGGTATGTCTTTAAAATATATACACAGTTGAATACTAATTTAGAATTTGTATAAAATGTGAAAATTCATTTGGAGCTTTCTTGCTCACCGAGATGCATTGTTACTGCTGGGTACAATCAAGGGGTGGCTGCTACTTCAGCTTTTTGGACAAAAAAAAAAATCTGTTTAGTGTTCTCTTTCATGGTCTTCATCTTGTCACTGATGCTGAGTGTCATGAAGCTCTGTGTCTGTTTGCTTTCTAGTTTATGTTGGTGGGCCACAGGTGATTGGGCTAATAGTAGTGTCAAGAAATTAGGTTCTCCTCCTTTTCATCTCCCAGTGGTACCCTAGACTCTGCTTTTGTGTGGGAGAATCCACTCAATCCACTGAGCTTTTAATGAGTAGACCTAGGCTGATTAAATGCATTGAATCCTAATGCAGGGGAAAGAAAATCATCTGGCTTTTGCTTTTTAGGCTTCCTCTGTCAGATGCATGTTTTACAATCATATTCCTTTTAGGAATTGTAAAGTTAAAGCTTGCAAGGCAGTCATTGGATGTGTTATTCATACTGCCATAGAAATAAGAATATTATCAACTTCACATGATTGCTTCTACCAGTTTTTGCTTCTTCATTAAGAGAAGCTTTCGTCCTGACCTACTAGCTTAATGTTAGTAGTGTATCACAATGGATGTTTCTTGGCTGTGCTTTGATAAGCGTCAGTTTGATAACATTTCAATTATGATAATTCATAAAGCTACTTTATATGGCTATATTAGGGCTCATGTCTGCACTAGTCTGCAAGAAACGCACTTGGCAGGTGTGTATTTCCACGGTATATGGTGTTTGCATTATTAGCATGTGTACTTTGAACTGTATTTCTTAATTAGTATGTAATATCAGTGTGCTTGCTTTTCCAGTAAGTATTACTTTAAGTTATTCTTGTTGTTTTTGTGTTTTAATGACTAGAGGCAGTGAACAGCAGACTGTCACTCGTGACAGGAAAGTCTGAATAATCTGAAGCTTGGAGTTTCAGAACTCTGTCATAGCTAACTGATGCCACATTTTGTCCTGCCTGGTTACTTGTCTATTGGGTCTTTCTGATTATCCTTGGTCAGCTTTACAGCGCATTTCACCGACTGAACTGGTTAGAGCAAATGAGCTTTTGGGACCTGTCCTACTTTAAAACACTCTTCTGACCAATGCTCAAATCTGGGCACCGTGTATTAATTATTGAATGTGATCTTCTGTACTGACTAGCTGGAACAGTCAGTTCTTTGTTCCACCTGATGAGCTGGTGTCCAGAAGACAACTTCTTGGGCCTCTGCCTTAAAACTTCAGGGCTTTAATCATCCTTTATAGTAAAACACCAGAGCTTTTCAGCCTCACAGGTATACTCAATAAAATCCAGTGTATTGAGTTGGCTTGAAATATATTGATATAGGTTGATACTAGCTTTACTCTTCTCCTGAAGAGCTTCCAAAGAACACTATTTTTACTTGCAGTTATTTTAAATCACAGATGAAAAATTGGCCACGCATCTCACGAAAGTATATGTCCATTTCTATACAGCATCTGATATTGTCTAACTCTTGCTCCATCTGTGCATCACTTGTGCATTGGATTTTGTCGTAGCCCAGAACTGAATATACTTTAAATGTTACTTAACATAATCTGTTCTACAGCTATCAAAAGTTAGTATATGATATGTATATCCTTTCATGAGGTCCTCAAGTAGTGGTGTAAACACATTAATTATTGTATTTTGGAATGCCATGGGTGGCTCCACCCTATAAACGATTAGCTTGCTGGACCCACAGGATGTTTCTCTACAGTTCTAATGTGTTTCAATAGTCTGCTGCTTTCATAAATTAGTGAAGATTCCAGCTTCAAGTTAATGTTGGAGGGTATTTTACCAAATCTGAAGTGTTCTAGCTGTCTGTGTCAAAAGCTTTAAAAAAGAAAGTCTGTAGTCTTTTACAGAATTGTTCCCTGTGCTAATTTTCTGGAATATCGGCTTTATGCAGAGGATTAAGAAATCCTTCTTTGCACCTGAGGAATTTCTTATTAGCTAGTTATAATGGCAATAAATTTAGCCAGTATGACAAGTGGTTTGTGTTCTACAGAGCATTTTTGGATGTGTGGGGTTTTCTTGTTTTTGTTTTTATTTTTTTTCAAATGTGCTCCCAGTGCCCTTTTATCTTTACCAGTGTTTCAGATGAAGTTCCTTGAATTCATGAAAGTCACTGAATGATATTTGGGGCCATGTCCTCTTACACTACTTTGTTTTGTTTTACCCCCAAGGTCAGAATATTCTGCAAAGAACACTCTTGTTAGTAAAAGTTACCTACGTTGCCCATGGTTCTGGATCCATGTATAGAAATCATTTCAACCACAGTTGAATCATCTTTTTTTCTGTTGCATAAGAAGGTGGAGTTGTGGAAATGTTAAAAACTAATCAGCAGTACTACTTATAAATCTTCAATTAGCAAATGCTGTGTAACCTTAATAAAGTAACTATCTTCAGTTATTTTAATGACACTTTTCTGTTATTTATTGTCTTAGGGGGTTGTTAAAACCTAGAATAAAATTGATAAATACATTTGTTTTTTATAAACAGTAGTTTAAGAACACATTCAGTTTTATCAGGGCTAATGCTCAAAAGTGCTATTGATGATGGTCAAGAAAAAAACTGGCTGTAGTACAGCAAGTTGTTTCTTAGAGATGTGTTATATGTTAAGATCCTGTTGAATGGAGAAAAGTTGTGTGTCGTCCCCCCCCCCCCTTTGCAAGTTCATAGTGTGACACACTTGGGAATTATATTAGAAGTTTCATAAAATGTGGCTTTGGACACTTGCGAATTGTTTATCTTGTTTTCATAACTGTGCTCCAGTTGTCAATTGTGTGCTGGTTTAGTACTTCATTAATGAAACTCTGCTGTGCTTTAAGCTGGAAAAAGGGAATGCTCCTCATTTCTGTCCTTCTGTGTCATTCCTTGTTTGTAAGGACCTAAGCGTGTGGCTGCATAGCAAAGCAGATTGAGGAACTACTCCTACTTAAAGCAATCTTTTTCTTTGAAGTGTACAGAGAAACTATAGCCTCATGTTGAATTTGTAATTTTCATTAAATAAAAGATGCGGGAAGGCAGAAAGCATGAGACAATTGAAGAAAGTGACTTTAAATTGTCCTTTCAGCTGCAGTTCTCACAATACCAGCCTCTCCTACCACTCTTTCTAGTGTGAAAGCTAAAATCAAATGCTAATGTTTTTACTTTAATGACGTGAGTAAGTACTAGCTGCTGGATGACAATCTATTTAAAAGGCTTCTGTTTTGGTCAAGATATGAAAGGATGAGGTGTTCATAAATCTTTTAGTTTCTTTTTAAAGGAAGAGGGGATTTCAGGAAACAAACAAGCAAAAACGATTGAATAGGAGTGCTTGTATATATGGTGCTAAATAAGCCTGTCATGGTGGTGCTTCAGCCCTTAAGGGAGTCTTACCAGGTACCTTGCATTAGTCAAAAGCTGAGAGTTGTTAACTAGGCAGACAAGTGTAATTGCAGAACTCTAATCGTGTAGTTCCATTTGGAGAATGCTGCTCTCTGCTTTTTGTTCTACACTACACTGTTGCTACACAACTAATTTTACTGCTTGTATCTTGCTTGAGTGACTCAATCTAATGAACCCAATTTGTTTCAATTCAGGATAAACGGGCCTTTATTTTTTTGTATTACTTGTATATGAAAATGGTATGTCATGTTGCACTTAAGTTCTGGATGACTGCTGCTGAAGTAATTCACTACTGGATCTGTAAACCAACCTTCCTTCCCCTTGTCTCCTTAAAGTACTTTTTCTGTTCTGAAGTAGATTGTAGGTTTCTCCTTGTTCAGCATCTAAACACACTTGATAAATATGTGTAAAACCTATGACTTTCTAAGTTTATGTAATATCATTGCACATTGATCATGTTTTGGTAACCAGGTAATTTCCAGGTAATACAGAATGAAATACTTGTCAGGGAATTTTGCTTTTTTGCATGAGAAAGTTGAGTATTTGCTGTAGTTTTACATAGTGTGTTTTCCTCTCCTCACTTTATATGGACATATTATCTTATTAATCTTCCAATCAAAGTGTGTTTAATTATAGAAACCATAACAAAAAAATACCCCCAGACCCTGTGGTAGAGTTTGCAAGATGCTGAAAATTTAACATTATAAAACTTTAAGCAGCTGTTCAGTGTTCTGCATGTGAATGGTGCTGAAGTCAGAAGGTTAAGCAAGTATCTTGATGTTGGTCATACAAGAGCATAAGGGATTTACAGTGCACACTATAGACAATCTGTTTACAGCTATCCATTTTAGCTGCAAAAGCAAAATCGTTCTAGGAAATATATTGTATAAAACCTATTTTCTTTGTTAGAATTGAATGTGAAGAAAAGCACATCTGTAACTGACAAATTTTTAAGAAGCTTGTTCTCTACCTTTCCCCTGTAATAACAGTTTGGGGTCTAAATTTAACTAAGAGTATCTGAATTTGTTAGAGTTTATCTCCATGCTGTGTGGCTAGAAGGTCTTTTTATCTGAGAAACTACCTTGTTTTAAAAACATCTGTTTAAAAACAACAGAAATCTGAATTCTTTTGATACTCCTTTTTAGTAAGTCCTGTAGAATGTAATAGAAACATGCTAACTATAAGGGGCAGGGAGAGAAAATGACATTTGCAAAATACTTACCTTTAAATTTTAGAGAAACATAGGCTTTCTTTCAGTTATTTTTACTAAATTTCCCAGATTCTAGTGTTATCAGCTGTTCACTTGCTATGGCTACCTTTCATTTTTATAACCAGGTCATTCCAAATTACACAACTATTTTGACAGACGTGTCACTTCTAGGTATAATTTAATGCCAGTTATTTAGGATTGGCTGTCTCTATTCAAAGTCACAAGTTATCTTATCTATGAATGAATTTTAGTGGGAGTTTAACTTAATATTGGTTCCCAGGCTAAACAAGGGAAGGCTTATAATGTTATTTGCTTTTTTATGAAATACATTTGCCTATTCTGCAGAATCCAGTGGAACTGAACTGGATTCAGTGTTTCTAAGGACTGCTATTGATTCTCTTTTGGAATAAGAACTCTGATATAATTGTTTATTAATCTTAACTTTGTTTTCCTATTGGGCAGTCATTCAAATTATAAAACTGCATTAGTCTTTCTTCTACAGTTTGTCTTTTTACTTAATTCTTTGAATTAAGTTTATATATTTAAAAGAAAATTATGATGTTTGTCTTGTGTTTTATAACTAGTGACTTTTCTGTTTGGACAGAACAATTGGTCTGTGGAGTTAATTATGGCAAAATTGAAATTGTTTGCCAACATGTATAGAACTGTATTTCTTATAACAACCTTTTTTTAGCGCAGGTATCAGCGAAATGGGTAGATTATTGTGGTGTAATTTAGAAGTTGTGCTTCAGAATATCCTAGTTTCTGTAATCTTTTTTTTTTTTTAAACAAACTAACCAACAACACCTTAAATTTTGCATCTGTCTTTTTTTTTTCTTTTTGAATGGCATGATTTAAAGGTCAACACTGCTCTCTTAATGTAGGTTGTGAGTGCTGCATGTGTGCTTTTCAGAGCAGTAGTGTGAGGAAGCTTGCAGTGGAATGGCAGGACGGCCTCATCCTTATGACAGTAACTCCAGTGATCCAGAGAATTGGGATCGGAAATTGCATAATAGACCTCGTAAACTTTATAAACATTCAAGGTAGGTGCTATGTACAATCTATTGCATCTCAAAACTACAGTAAAATCCATTCTAAAGACTACTGTATCTGGTTGTGGCAAGTCCTGTCATAAATCTTATAGTTCTTGTTAAAAGGAATACTAGTTAATTGGTTTTAAAGATATTTTCTAACCTTACTTATTAGCCTTCCTAATCTGTGCTTACATTTGTTTTACAGTGGGTGGGTGGGTTTTTTGTAAATGCCTTTTGTGTATATCAAGGTACCAGTTGAGTCTCTGAATATTTTTGGAGTGGTTACCAGGAATTACTTCCTGTTAATCATTTTCTAGTCACTTGGCCTTCTCTGTTAGATAGTATACTTAAAATATATGCAACTTGTTCCTTGCATGCAAGTTTCACTCTCTAGGGCACTTTCTTTCTAAAGCTGCATGTCAGATATTGCTTTCCCCTTGCTTCCCCCACTGTGAGAATGTTTTCTAAATGCTTGATTTGAAGACATTAAGAAATTAACTAGGGTGTTTTCAGCAAACATTATTAAAAATATGATCTAAGCAAAGCAGTTGGTTACCTAGCAAATGTATGTGAGGAAGCATGTTGCTGAAAGTATGCATAAGCATCAAAGTAAGTATGTATTTTTCAAGTACTGTGGTCCTTTATAAAGGCTAAGTATAACTAAAAATATTCCTGTTAGCCAGCTAAAATTTTTACTGATTTATGTTTTCTCATCTGTAAGATGATAGAAGGAGAACCAAGCAGCACATTCAACAACAGTTTCTAAATTCAGATGTTTTTATTGTGTAGATTCGGCTAAACTGGACTCAAGTATTGCCCAAAGCTTTCTATGGATGATTAATGTTGTGGGTTTTTTCCTGTCATTAAAACTTGAATCATTGTGAGACATCTAAGAGGGCATGAAAAAAGAATGTGCTGAGAATCAAAAGGCTTGCAGGGACATCCGTGTAATTATAGGCTTATTTGTGATGTTACCTTCACAGTGAATAAGTGGTATGGTTAACATAGACTTGATGAGGGAGCTGCTACTGCTAATCAGCATAGTCTTATGGAATATAACTTTGTACAGTCAATCTTGATATTAAGATGACAGTGTCTTCTAAGTGGTCTTCTTTAGGGTCTTTGTAGTGCAGTATCAGTAAATGAACAAGATAGAAGTAATAGGACAGAGTATGCGAGCTAAGGACTGTTCACTGTCAGGGATCAAAGTGTAATTGTAAATGGGCGATTCATTGCTGAGTCTCGTTCAAGCAGTTTGTCCCTGATCCTGTGCCACCTCCCATGATTGGTGATCTGGAGGAAAATCTAGAGCTGATATTGATGTTGATGACTCCTCATGGAGTGTTAAATAATAAAAAGGACTCAATAACGTGTGATCTGAGTAGCTTATAAACTGGGTGCAAGCAATCGTGCATTTTTAATGTGACTAAACATGAAGTTATATATTTTGGAACAAAGAATGTAGGCTGTTCTTGTAGACTGCATAAACTCTATCGGTGGTAGTGTTGGCACTGTAAAGAACTCAGTGGGTAGTCAGTTGAACATGAGCGCACAGTAAAACATATGATCAAAAGGGCTAATGCAGCTATTGGATGCATGGTGAAATTATTGGAAGCCTGGTATCAGTGGTTCAGGGAAGAATTTTGATTTGAAAGGATTCTGAAAATATGTGAGTTCTTAAATACCTTGTGAGGCATGAAAAATTTAAAGGTTAAGTGATGACTTGATCAGTCTGTAAAGATCTATGCGGGAAACGGCAATATGATGATCTTTAGTCAGCAGGCAAATTTGTGACAAAATATAATAGCTGGAAGCTGAAACTAAATAAATCTCATCTAGAAAATCAGTACACATGGCTTACCATGTGAGGTTTGTGTTGCATTATCTATTTTGGGGAAATATTTAAATAAAAAGCTGTGTGGCTTTCTGAAAGACTATTTGATTCGGATAGGAGTTAAGTTCAGAAAGTCTGTAGCCTGTGCCTTTCAGAAAGACAGGCTGTGGTTGATCGCTTCAGAAGACATGAATTAATGGTTCACACATGACAACATATGAAATATATGCCTTTGGAATAAGGCATGTATAAGCTAAATTAGATGAATTTCTAGCAAAACGCAATCCATGTTTCCAAAATAATGCATTTTATGGAGGAATAGTACTCAAACTAACATCTGGTGTGGGGGGTTTTTTTTGTTTGTTTGTTTTTGTTTTGTTTCAGATAATGTAGACACATTTTTGGAAAGCTTTGTGAATGAGAATCCAGCTAATAATTTGAGGTCATAATAGAGTAATGAATAGATTAAGGAAAAATGTTTTGTAATCTTGTTCCTTTAAGATACTTCATTACTTCAAAGAATAAAATTATTGGAAAATAGTGCACTTTATTCAAAAGTCTAAACTAAATAATTTGGTTTTGGGTGGCTGAATATAGGCATATTAATATTGCTTCTGACTTAATTGACACTTTTTCTCAAGAGAAATGAAAATCTGTGTGAAAACTGCAGGGTTAGAAAAATGCTTTGGGGGGCCTAAATTTTAAGGGTAGAACTTGAACAGAACTGCTTTCTCTTAAGGTTTGAGCATTGCAGTCTTATTTGTCCTGCACTTTCAAAATATGCCCTATTATTATAAGAGAAAATAGGTTTGCAAAATATAATAGTGAAATCAGTACTTTATAATTCATCTCAACAAGGGAGTAAAATTTAAGACTGATGGTTAGTCTGTCACTTCTTGATGCTCTGGAGTGCTTAATCCACCAGCCTTAACATTCTTAATATAGTTTTTTTAACTTGCTAGGCTCATAGAAAGCATAATCTAGGACTGTGAGCCATCCAGCTGTGTGCAAGGTTTATGTGGCAGCAAGGACAGCTATAGAATCCTGTTCCCTTCAATGTGCTACTGTGCTAAGGACTTGTGGCAAAACCATCTAAGGTATTTGTATTAAACAGTTATACAGGTTATCTTTCTAGTTTTGAGGATATCAGCCCCAATTTTCGAAACCTCTGGCAAGTTGTGCTATTGTTTTCTCACCTCTTTTTTCTTCAGTGTTCTGAGATGGGCAATGTAACAGAGCTCTGAATAAACAGAAGGGAGAGATGCAGAAAATGAGGACTAAAAACGTAATCCAGATGATCCCCACTATGAATCTAAAGAGCCTGATGGGATGAAATTGTTTAATCTTAAAGCTGGCTGTAACTAATGATACAAACAGTCCTGTTTGTCAAAGCTATTATGGAAGTCATTGAGATGCTTTTTATTTAAGTATCTGATTAAGACAGAAGACAACTTTTGGGAATCAAATGTTGACTACAGGGTGACTAAGGTTCAAAGAAATAGTTTCTGAATTAACGTTTGCTTTAGTAAGTATTGCTGTTATGTATTTCCTATTTAATTTTTCATTGCTTATTAGCTTCCCACGTGTAGCTTCTCTATAGTGCTGTAGTTTTTGTTTGTTGTTGTTGGAAGACTTTCATTCTAATTTTGTTGCACTAAGTGCTTTCTCTGAAGTTGTGGTGAAGAATTTTTTGGCTTAAACTTGCCTCTTATAATTTGTTCTGGATTTCTCCATGCCTGTTCTAGAGTCTCATTTGATAGTTCCTTGTTTGTTCATTCTGTTTAGCCGATGTTAGATTCAAAATCCTTTCTGCCCTACTGCATTAATGAACAAAATGCATCTGTGCCTTGATTCTGTTTTCATGACTTTTGAGTCTTTGAAAATCTTGAACCTTTTTGAAAAGTTTCCCACAGATGACAAGTTATTGTGCAGATGCTGAAGATTAAGATTTTTTCTAATATTGTGTGCTGGGAGGATGCATTTATGGGTCATGAATTGAAGTTCTGCTTGCCTCAGTGTTTTTAAGCACATGAAGCATCCCTGCAAGACTCCCTTCCTTATCCCTATAATGATAGCAGAACGTATAACCTGTCTTCCAGTGCAGGAAGAATTTTTTTTCTCCTCTTGTAAATTGGGTTTCTGCAATTGAACATTTTATAGAGTGGGACAGGCCTGCACAGTACGTGACACTAAAGCAATTAGGCCTGTTATCACCAGTCATAGCTCGTGAAAAAGCTGCCATGCATCTTCTACTTTATGGTAACTGCAAACATACCTGCTCTTAATTGCAACCTGGTACTGATAAATCAAGATCTCTTTATTTAGCTTTTTATTTGCACCATCATATAAAAACCTTGGGAGAAGCTGAGATGGACTGGGAGGAAGTGTTCTTGGAATCTAGAAAAATGGGTTGCAATCAAGGTCGTGATTTTCAGAAATTTGTCTACTAGTCTCTTGTAAGGTACCTAAGGTAGAGTGGTCTTAAACAGTGGTGTTTTTAAGTGTGTGGGTTTTCTGCTTTTTGTTTGTTTGTTTGTTTGTTTTTTCCATCTGAGAAGGCAGCTTGCAAACATTGCTGAAAAGGAAAACTTGGTGGCCTTCTGTGCAGAAGGTCTGACTAAATTCTCTTGAACTTCTCCAGCACACAAATGATGCTCTCTAAATACCTTCAGATGTTAATTTTAGTGGACTTCAAAGTCATGCAGAGCTTCATCAGACCCTGTCTTTTAATTAAGTCACTAAGCACTAAAGAAATGAAACTCATGCTCAGATACATCCCTAGAACTTTTAAGGACAGCTGTCCTCTGCAATTGTTGTCTGATCCTTTCTGCTCTGAGAGCAGAAACTAATGGCTAGATTCAGGTTCAGTAAGTGTTTGGGCTTGATTCTTTTGAATTTGAACTTCTGAAGCTGATTTTTTTAATAGGTGGAGGGACTTCCCAAGAAGAAATTTTTTCTGCCTCTTTGAAACTTTGATTTTTGTGTAATGGCTCTCTTTGAAAATGGAGGAGGAATTGCTGGTATATAAATAAAGGCAACCAGTATCCTTGTATGGAGATCATGTATTTGGGTAGTTTGACAGAAGAGGTGGGGTTTGAATGTAAATCTACCTAAAGATTAACTCTTTGCTCCTTGAAAAATACCTTTGGCAACTGAAGACTTGCAGGATTTTTTTTATTGTTTCCTTCCTGAAATGGAACAGAATTACTAAGAAATGTATTACAGCTGAGAGGACCTGCTGAAATGCAAAATTATGTGGTTAAGAATTTCAGAGCTTCAGAGCAGAATTTCACCAAAACTGCCATGCCGAGCTGAAGGAAAATCCTGTAGTACTCCCCAGTTTAAGCAGAGGGAAAGAATACTTTCTAAGGGCCTTTTTATTGGAGATTTTGCAGCCTAAGTAAAGCAGGGCTGCTGGACTGTGCCTTTACAAGATCTTGGCAGATGCATGTCCTAGCCTGACAGGTAGCTGTGTGGGAATTTGGAGCTAGGCTATCCAAGGCGCATACTTTCTACCTGAAATTGGAGCAAAGGAGAACAAAGCGTGCTAATTCTGCTATGGAGAAAAGACTCCGTATAGTGAATCAGTGCTGAAAGAACCTGGCTACAGTTGTACTTTTTCTTGCTGCTGTTTGACTCTTCTATTAATAAATAAATAAATAAATGTTTGAGGCAGACAGCTTTTTATCATACTTCTTGTAGGGTGGCTTCCATGGCTTATCTTGGAGCGAACAAAAGGCATATAAAGATTGTGATGGTTGTTCCGGTAGAATAGGGGGTGGGGTGTAGGGAGGGTTGTGTGAGCCCCCACAAAACCCTAAAACAGGAGGAAATTCACTGGCTCAGGTAACTGAAATTGTGTGAGCAGAAATTCTCCTTCAGTGTCTAAAGAACTGATTCCTCCGTCTGGAATGCTGGTGCTCTCCTGCCTTTCTAATCAGAAGTTTCTTTCTTTTCTTGATGACTTCTTTGTAACAGCAGGCCTTTTCTGAACAACCTCCCTTTATTCCTTCAACTTTCATATTTCCATTTTCACTCTACTGCTTCTCACATCTTGATTTTTATCTATTATGATACCTAACCTACTTTTCAACTATTCCTCCAATGCATTGAGACTCTTTTAACAGCCTACAGACATTTTAAAAAGAATCATTTTAAAAATGCTGTAGCATAATATTTATTTATCCTTCTCCAAAGGGGAAAAAGAACCTTAGAGGAGTTTATCCGGATAGAAACAGTAATCTGCTGTGTTGCTTTTACTCTATTTGTGCTCAGCAGACTTGACTTGTTATCAAGCATTTGATGACCTATGGATGTGAAGATGTGATGTATCAGGAGTTGGTGAACTACATTTAGGTTGTCACCAAGTGTAGTACATTTTACCTCTAAAGGTGTGCATGCTTTTGTCTAGCATAGGCTTGCTGGAAAAGGGATGTTTTTAGTCCAAAAATGGAGGCTGTGCTGTCTCATTCTCAAAAGGCTATTGCCGTACCCGCTTATGAACTTAGCGAAAGGTGAATTCATATTAAATATTGATTCTGGGAGACTTTACAGTAACAGATTAAATGTCCCCCGAAACTTGCATGGATTTGAATGTCTATAAAAGCAAATGAGATGTGTGACAAGGGACAGTTAGCAATACCCTTTTCAGATGCGGTGTTTGTGTGCAGAAATCCGACAAGCTGGCAGGACTAGAAATAGCTCCGCAGATGGTACTTGGCAGCGTAGCGAGCAGCTCTCCTCTCGCACGCTCCTCGCCCTGCCTGTCAGTCGCGGTACCCAATGGCTGCCTAGAGATGGGGGAATGGCAAGTATGAATTCAGCTCACAGGAGGCTGCGAGGTCAGACGTCAGGACTGCACTACGCATGGCTGAGTCAGTGACTGAGAGAAAATGAATTGAATTAATATCTAGAGGGGTTTGCGTCTTTGAACACTTAATGGACTGTATAGCTACAATCCTCTTATCCTTGAGGGGGAAGATGATAGAGGAAAAAGTAAGGCTGGCTGATGGTGCAGTGAACTACTGATGAGATGATGGAAATATCAAATATGCTGAACTTAAGTAATGCCAAAGGATGCTGATCTGGCTTCCAAAGCTGCCTTCTTGGAAGGAACAGAATTCCTTTGTGCTCTGATTTCAAAATTATTTCCATGCTTTTGTGTTTCTTCCCTGATAGATACAAGAGGAAGGTGCGTATCTGTTAACAGGAATAATCTGTGGACAGTATTTAGGAGAAGAATGAGTAAAAGGAGAAGTACTGTCCTTTGTGTATCCTGGTCAATTGAAATGTCCGCTGACAAAGAGCAGGCTTCAGGGGGAGGAAGAAGGGCATAAGCATTCTCATTGTGTTAAGTCATAGTAGCATGAGCGGAGTGGATTTTTTTTTTTTTTTTAAGCCTCACAGAAATGCTGCTGTAACTTAGTGTGTATCTTTAAGGTTCTATGTCCCTTTTATGCAAGTGCTGATTATGTGAATGCAAGTGTCCTAGGAAAGGACTGGATCTAAGTTTGTATGTTAAGAGAAGTTAGTTAATAAAAGTTTAGAAGGTAAGGGGGGAAAAATGAATGAAAGTCTGGGTTAATATTTCATTGCTGTGTCCCTTGCATTTAGCTACGGTTTTATGGTTTTTTTTTTTCCCTGACAATAAGTGTATTGGTTTACCACCATAATTCTGTGCAGATAAGAGGCAGTTTTGTAAAACAAGTATGTTAATTGGCAGTGTTAAGTAAGATGTACATGAACTTTATGTATTGGAATACATGACAATTGTTTTGGTGGCAGAATTAATACAGTTTAATGACTTCTTTTAATCATTAGTAATATATTCAAAGCAATATGTTGTTTTGTATAAAGACAAAGGGAAACCCTCAACAGATGACTCAAAAGCATCATTAAATTGCTTTTATGGTGTTTCTTCTTTAAAAAAAAAAAAAAACCCTCTTGCCTGACTGCAGAAATACAAAGCATACCAGTATGACAAGCCTGCCATTTTGATGGTACTCTTCCTCCTTTACTTTATAGTAAGCAGTTTTGCTTAAATAAAGCTTTGAGCTTATTTGGTTTTGCTTGTGTGACAGATGCTTTTAAAGAAAATGCCTCTTTTCTCTTTTTGCAAAAGCAGAGCTTCCTTTAGCAGCAGTTGAGGAAGAAAATAAATTCTGTCACTTACTGACCCTAAAGGTCTTGCATGGGTGCAGTGATAGTGTGCCAGTGTTCCTCTGGAGCCAGGAAAGAACAATATATTGAATTTATGGAGATTGTCTAAATACACCACTATTCATCTTTTTTCCTATAGGAAAAAAGAGGATAAAGCAAGACACTCTTCTCTCTTTATAAACTTTTGAGTGTTAGTTAGTCTACCTTTTTATTTATTTTATTTTATTTTTTGGTCCAGCTTTAGTGAATGAGAAAGTGAGAGTGTGGATTTAAAATGTTTTTTTGCTTTTATAGTTCTAAATTAAACACAATGTTAAGCGCCCAGGAGAAGAATTTTGCTTATATGCCGCTTTTGTGTCTCAGTCATTGCCTATACCTTCACCAGTGCAATTTATAGCTGTTAGTCATCAACTGGGAAATTAATTCAAAGCTCCAAATTGCAAATACTTCTTTTTAGAGTGAGTTAGTGATCGGAAACTATAATGACTTTTTTGGAGGCTTAAAGTAATGCGATGTGCTGAGAGCATCATTGATTGTTGTAGGCTGAAGTTACAGATTAATATAGTGCGACAGCCAGGTGCCGTGGAAGACCAGTGGCTTCCTGGCACTTTTAACTATCAGTAGTTTGCTGCTGTTTGAAAAAACACTGCTGTTTTATCTGGTCTGCGTAACGCTTTTGTAAGCCCTAGCACTTACTGACAGTTTCCCTGTTTTTGCAAGTAGGGCTGCTGTGCTTTTGTCGGGCACTTTGTCATCAGGGTAGGTGAGTTGCATTGACACAACTGCAGAACTCCCCGGGGGAGGCCAGTTTGGCTTATCCGCATCATTTTGGATCGTTTTGTAGTTAAGTCCCAATTTGGACAAAAGTTAAGCCTTGATGAACAAAATGCACTACAAAGTCTTTGCTAATAGCTTAAGAAATCATTAATTTAAACCTATGTTATAGGAGAGGGAGTGAATATTTTGGTCTAACCTATTAATGAGTGAAATTAAATGACTCATAATAAGGCTTAGATTAGTGGTGTAAAGCAAAGGGTTTCTGCATTTCCTTCACCCCCCCCCCCCAAAAAAAAAAAACTTTGTTAGGAGGAAAAAAAGATATTATTAACAAGTACCTCTATCAAAATTTTAAATTCATTAAGTAGTTCTGGTGTCTTCATTTTCTCTGAACACTTGCAACTTTTTCTGAAGCCTCTTTACAGTAAAATCCAAGTCATAGCTCTTCTTTCATATGTAATATTGGCCACAGGTGTAGGATTGAGGCTCCTTTTCAGACCAACTTATACAGTAGCCCAGTAACACAGTTTTCAGAGTCAAATATTGCAGGGTAATGCCAGTAAATGTTTCTATTGACCTGCTAGGTCCCACCTCTCTTTGTATTTTCTCTTTGTTCAGGTTTAAACCCTTTTCAGTTTTAGTTGTCTTGCTTATTGTAAAACAGAGTTGCATTTCAGTAGTGGTATTTCGTCTGAGTACATATGCTACAGAACAAATGGAACTTCAGATTTGGTCGGGTATATGTCCAACGGTTCAAAGAAATGCATTTACATTTTTTGTGCTTTGTGATTCAACAATGATGAGACTTAAGATTGACATTTTAAATGGCTGTAATTAAAATGAGGGAAGATTCGTGATTCAGATGGTGCTGTCTCAAGCCAGACTGCTTGAATTCTCAGATATCTTGCATTTTGTGTGTTGTTTTTCTGGCTAATAGGTAATGTGCCTATCTCGCAGCATTAACCTGTAGGAAGGTACAATGTAGAAGTAGAACAAATGAATGGTGTCTCCAGTTGCAATTTGAACAGCTCCTCTTTCAAATTATTTACTAATTTAGCTTCAGAAACAAATTGATTTTAATATTTAAAGTTCCTGTCCTCCTCCACCTGGAGGTCTCTGCCTCCTTAGCAGTGCTGCATGCTGAGCTACTAGTTCACGTGGCCCCGCTCCAAGGGGCTGGCTGCAGCTGGCCAGAGAAGGAAAGGTATTCTGCACGCGCCTATGCCCTCTTGTCCCCCACCTTGGTTGCTCCTTGTCCTTACTAAGGCAAAAGTAGCCCAGTTCCCATAGTGGGAAAAAGTAGCTGGAACATTAAGAGCTAAACACGCCTGGCATCTCTTCCGAAATGACTAAGGCTGATGCCAGCTGAGTCAGTGCAACTTCCTGTAGCACCTGTTTTTCTCTACTCCTATGAAGAGATTATTAACCAGGGCTCGCCCTCCTTCAGTGTGAACTCTGAATCACTGCTTAGAAGGTAATGTGGCTTTAGATAGTCTTCTGGTATCAAGAGTTGCATTTTAATTGGCTTCTTCTCCGTTAAAGGGTAATTCATGTCTGCTCTGCCAAAATATGTGATATGCTTGCAAATCCTTACAGAAGTTCCATTTCATTTTTTAGTACATTTTCTTTATTTAAAGAAACTAGAGTGCTTTGGTTATTGAGAAATAGGGAATCATAATTTTGATACTATGAAATAGGGCACCTGCAAAAACCATGGTTTCTCACTGCGTGGTTAAAAATATTACCTGGGGGTAGGATCAAAATGCTTCATTGACAGAGACCCGATCATGTGGTTTTATTAGGGTTTGCTGAGATAATTTGTCTCCAGACTGCTAGGTATGTGTTTGAGTACTCCTTTTTCCCCTCTCCTTGTGGGATGGTTATACCATGATGTGCAAATATAAAACAGTTAAGGGCAGATGAGATAGGATTTTTTTTTTTTTAAGTTTGTGACCTTTTTTTTTTTTCTTAAGTTTAGCTGTTAGTATCATCTCTCTGATTATACTGGATGATATGCAGATGATGACTATCATCTGTAAGCAGGGCTCAAACTTTGGTTGCAAGTTAAGTTTTAATCATAGGCTGCAAACCATCACTTCCTCTAGTTCGTGGGCACATTTCATACCTATTAACATGGTTATCTTCTGTATGCATCAGTATATATATGTAAGAAAAGGTCAAAGTTTTTTCTGAATTGTTGATGTTCATGAAAGGGATGTTGAGGATCTCAATCTGGCAAATTTTTGTGGGTTTCGTTTTCATAATACAGAACATATCTCTTTATAATAGAGAAGTAAAACAAGTAGAGAGACATGTTAGCCATGCTGAAGTGTTACATATCTTTATACATTCAAAATAGCATTGGATGTTTTGTGGAGTATACTATTGCCTTTTAATGAGACTGGTTTAATTCTTGGACTGTAAGTCTGAGCACTTCCAGCCATAGGCAAGGCTTCTTGCAGTTGTTTTACTTTATTCAATAGATCTCTGGCTGACTTCACATCTAGAAGATGCATGTCTTATTGCAGCATACTTTCAGCTTGGCAGGAAACAGTATTGCAGTAGATTCTCTCTGCACCAAAATTCTGCTTTATCAGTTGTGAGCCTCTTCCCTCACCCAGCTGGGGTGGGCAGAAACTTGCATCCCTTAGCTGAGAGGCATATTTCTTATCCTTTGCGTGCTAATATCCATTTTGTGCCAATTTTAGCACCAATGTAAACTGTATCATAAGGTCTATAATAGCCTGTTTTGTTCTGATTTAAACTCCTCCTCTTGTATCAGTCACTGATACCTGAAGCTGAAACAGTGAAGCTAAAACATGTCATACTAGATGTTCACTTCTTAGAATAGCCTTGATTTAAAAAAAATTTTTTTTTTTCTTCTGAGCAAAACAGAGGACATTCTGTGCAACTTGCTTGTACAGTTCATGCTCTTAAAATTTGCTGTGCTGTTCCTATCTAGGCCATTATTCTTACATCTTTGTGCTCTTGAATCATATAGTATTCCTAGCAGACATTTTTAAGGTCTCTTGGGTAAGTTGTTGGATTCACAAGCTGTAAGCAAGTGGGTCATTGTGGCCCTGTTTCTTGGTCACAAACAAGTGGGAAATAATGATCCTTCTGTACCTGTCAGATCTTGTAGGTGTCCACACTTCCGTCTCAGTAATCTAGTACTTGGGGTTTTAAAAATGTTCTTTAGTTAACCTTTTACCTTGTAAATGAGGAGTGTTGTCATGCCTGTGCTCAAAAGGCAAGTAGCAAAGGACCTGATGTGGGAATTCCATGGGGATTCAAGGAGACAAATGCGTCTATGCTGTCCTCAGATACCTATTTTGAACAGTATAAAGACATAAGTATTTTTGCTCAAATTCGTTACTATAGCTTTTGAAGTTGATATTTAATTTTTAGTTTCTGAAAGTGCTGGACCTTGAACTAAGATGTCTTGTTGGTAGGTTTAATAATTAATTGCAAAATAAAATCAGTATCTTAAATTAAGAAATATAACATGACTTAATCTAAAAATGTCTAAAACTGTTGCATTAAATTTTGCTGGTTTAGAACAAATGACCAGCTTGTTACTGACAGTGTTGTAGGTCATAGCTTTAATGGTATAGCTAATATGTTTGCTCTCTGGGTTGTGATCTCTTACTATTGGCTCTTCTAAGAGGAACTGGAAATTAAAAAAAGAATGCACAGATGCAGACTCGACTGGTGCATCTCGATGCATTAACTAGCTTAAGGCTGACCTTTTTAAAGGGCAAGTTGCAATAAAAGCCAAGTGAGTACTGGAAGCCTATACTCTGAGAAAACCTGTTTTGGAAAACCTTTATTGAAAAAAATGACCCCTATCCCTTAATTTCTGGGTTTGATTAGAACACTTAACATCACATTAAGAGTCAGGGTAAAATGCTCGGTTGTATTTGGCTTACTGGTTCTGGAAGGGATTTCTGTGAATTCAGGTTCATGGGCAGGCTGATTAAGCAATGTTTCTGTAGATCACTCAGAAATAAACAGGTATTTCTTGCTATCTAGCTATTTAATGTTCCAAATCATTGTTCATGTTTGTTAATATAAACATAAATAAAGTAAAGAAAATGGAGGTGGATAATGTTCATCTTCAAACCATGTATGTGGAGCATAAATTGTAAATGCCTTTAAAATTTAAATGTACAATGTTTATGAAACTTTGAAATGCTGAACACTTATTTCTCTTTTTAGTACCTCATCTCGTATTGCTAAAGGACTAGACTGTACAAAAATGAGCCTTCATGGTGCTAGTGGTGGACATGAGAGATCGAGGGACAGACGAAGATCAAGTGACAGATCTCGTGACTCATCCCATGAAAGAGCAGAATCTCAGCTCACTCCATGCATCAGGAATGTTACTTCACCAACAAGACAATATCACTCTGGTGTGTTCAGAGTCTATAGCCTTTCAGGATTAAAAACTTACTATTTTGTTAAAAGGATAAAGTAAAAAGCATTCTTTTTGTTGATGGTGCAGGATACAGACTTCTAATGTGCCCTCTGACCTGGGAGTAACCTTTTTTGCCAGGTCGTCATTTTTTTTTCCTTCAGTCCGTAGGCTGTACTCTCACGTGATGTTCTTATTTCATTCAAATCACAAGAGCAATTAAATTCTTCTGAGAACAGAATTGACTAAATACTTCCCCTTACTTGATAGCGTTTAGTTTATATAGAAATACAGATCTAGAAAAAAAGCTTTTTTTTTTTTTTTTTAAGCAAAAACTTGGGCAGTCGCTTTGACCTACAGCACTAAACACAGGATCTTTGATGCATAGCTCCTATATTATGCTGAGCCACTTTTTCAAAAATGGAATGCTAAGTTATTCTTGTAATGGCTTTGGGAAGACAAGGTGGCTTTGTCTAAGTAGTAGAAACTTTGGGATGTCCTATACAATTGTTAATTTTGTAGGGTTTTTTATTATTGTTATTAATAGAATATCTTTAATTGAGTTTGTCTGTAATTTATCAAGTTGCCACGTCTTGTTTCTGGAAAGAAATAAGTTGCGCAGAACTCATGTAAATCTTAATTTTGTTTCACATTTTTCTCCCTTCACCTCCTCCCCTACAAGATCGAGAAAAAGATCACAGTTCATCTCGACCAAGCAGCCCTCGTCCTCAGAAGACTTCCCCGAATGGTTCCGCTGTCAGCATGGGGAACAGCAGCAGAAACAGTAGCCAGTCAAGTTCAGATGGGAGCTGCAAGGCTGGTGGGGAAATGGTATTTGTGTATGAAAATGGAAAAGAGGGAGCTCGGAATGTGAGAACATCTGAACGAGTAACACTCATAGTGGACAACACTAGATTTGTTGTAGATCCTTCTATCTTTACTGCACAGCCTAATACAATGTTGGGCAGGTTTGTATCTTTTTTTTTAATCTCTGACTGTAGAAGAGAGTCATAAACACTTCATTTAAGAACTGTATTTAAATAGCTGTTGAACTTATCTTACTACAGCTGATCTGTTAATGTTTAATATTATCACTTTATAAAGGTCTTTAAAGTAAAAATCAGATACAAGTTCTTCTCTGTATTTGGCAGAGATGCCAGTAGATATCTATTACCTAGAGGCAAAAGAGTTCCTAAATAAATGAACATTTCGTGACATATTCGTTTCCTTCTATCTTTTTGAGCATTGCTTCTGTATTCAGTCTTCCCCATGCTATCTCCTGTTTTTAAAGCTAGCTGCTTTGTAAAATGGAGTAGTGAGTATAGCTAGTCTCTTTCAAACTAGCAAGGAGGAGAACCTTGAAGGAACTTTTTATTTTTGCATAATGGGCCTACCCTAACAACATTCAAGCTCAGCAAATTTGTCTTCTGAAATGCCTTTTGAACAAGGGAATGTCAAATGGATATTGTTGATACAGTGTTGTGGTCAGTGTCTCTCAGCGAAGAGACCTAGCATTTAAAATTGAATGAAAGTCCACAGATGTGCATGTAATACTTTATATAGAAACTATAAAGAGCAATATATTTAACAGGTTTACCTGGTAGGAAAAGATTTTATATTTTTCTTGCTTGCTTACAAACTTGCAGAAGAACAAAACAAAATGGAAATAAAGAGAAGTAATCATTAATACAATTAAATTCTTTATATAAGGAACTTGTAGACGTGTGTGCATATATTATACATATACAAGTAAATATCCAGTATAACAGATGCTGTATCAGTGTGAAGCTATGTGGTGAAATAGTCTCCTTTTTCATGTTCACCCTCAGAGTAAGTGGTGCTGGGTAACGCACTAGATTTCTTTGTGTTGCTGAGTTATTCTGCCCTTGGGGATTGGTCCAAAGAACAACTTTATTTTATCTTCTGCTAATCCAAAAGTAGGTTAATAAAAATATGGAAATATTGCTCTAAAGTGCAAGTTATTTATAAACCCACTCTTCCCCAGTGCCAGTTCACAGGACACTGAGCAAGAACTGCTTAACTAGCATGTACTAGGAGGTAAAAGTAGCTCTAGTAGGAATGTATTGTTTGCCTTAAGCCTGTACCCTATTAGACTGCCACTTTCATAAATATTATATTCTTTCTTGGCTTAAAGTGGACAGAAAACTCGTCAAATCAGCAAGTGGAAAAAGTGAATTTGTTCTCCACTGTAAATGTGCACAGTACTCTGGCTGTATCTTTTTTTGGGTGGTGTGTATGAAAGCAAAGTTTTGCCACTGGGCAGGTTTGTGAAATAAAACATAAAGAGTAGATGGCAATATTTTGTAAGCATAGGGTGTAGTTGAGATACGTTTCGAAGCTGTTCTTTTTTTTTCCTGGCAGTCTAACGGGATATTGTAGATACGATTTGAGACATGAAGAAAAGTTTAAGTTAAATCTGTTGTCTCCTTAGCCTAAATTTCCATGTGTCCTAACTGGAAAAAATAGGCTGCACATGCTGTGCTTATTTATGAGCATCTTCTATCAGAATGATATTTTAACTTTGAAATTAACTAAATTTTTTAAACTAAATTAAGTTTAGATGAGTTGTATCTATTTGAACACTTAAGCTGTGTTTCTCAAATTACCTCAAGTGTTTTTTAAATAATCAGAATTTCACAGAAGAAATTGTTTTTGTGCTGCATCCACCACACGAGTGCCAAAGGAAGTGTCTTCTGGGCTCCCGCCCAACTTCAGCACTGGCAGGAAATGGCCTGGTCTAACTCTTGTTCTGATCAAATAATATTGGTAGGTGAAGGCTGAAGAATAAAACTAGTCTTTCCTCAGTTACATTACCTTGCTTCCTATTTCCTAGTGGTGTTGCTAAACATTAACTGAACACTGTGCATACGTACGAGATGGGATAGACTTTCCTTTCCTCTACCATTTCAGAACAAATTCTGACATTTTACTTCTCAGCTTTACAAAAAAATCATAATAAGGAATTCTAACTAAATTACTTATTTTCTTGGATAGGATGTTTGGATCAGGCAGAGAACATAACTTTACGCGTCCTAATGAAAAAGGAGAGTATGAAGTTGCTGAAGGAATTGGGTCCACTGTGTTTCGTGCTATTCTGGTGAGTTTTTATGGAGGAAAAAAGGTAGGGGGAAGTACTATTAGACCAAATACTATAGGTATTAAAAAATATGTAACTTCTTGCTTTAGCCTTACTTACATATCTGGACTTTGTGGATGGAATAAATACTGTTCTTTTGTACTGTTCTTTGAAGGAAGAAAAAAAAAAACAACTTAGTATGAAAACACTCCTAGGTTTGTGGGTTTTTTTTTAAGATGCGCATATGTTAGCCATAGAGACAGAACAGATGAAAATTTTGCTTCCCTGAAATCTGTTCACCTTCTCCTGTACATCTGCACACCCGCCTAGTTCAGATGTGTTYGTCCTCTCTTGTACTGAAATTAGGTGAAGTACAGTACTTTAACTTACAGCAGGGAACAGGAGAAAAGCGAATTTCAGTCTGAGAAGAACATGGCCCCTTATACATTTCATATTTGCACAAAGAAGTAGAGCTGCTCTACTTTGTCGACAGAACCAGAATAACAAAAGCTGGGTGATGTATAGATAAAAGATAGTATACATGCACAAAAATGATCAATACTAATAGCTGTCATTTAAATAGCAATTTTAACCAGAACTCACTGCTCTGAAAGCAGCTACTTCAGAAACTTGTTTGAGAACAATAATATTCAAAAAGTTTAACACATACTTTGCTCTCTTAGGTTTTAGGGGAGCTGATTGTGGAGAGAGTCTTATAAACAATTAAATGTTTGTCAGTGAATATTTTAGAGTGCATTGTGCTTCTTGTTTACGGCATTACTGTAGGATTACTACAAGACTGGAGTGATACGCTGTCCTGATGGGATATCTATTCCTGAACTGAGAGAAGCATGTGACTATCTCTGTATCTCCTTTGAGTATAGTACTATTAAATGCAGAGATCTCAGTAAGTATGGAATTTCTTAAAGTATGTGAAAGATAGTATTTGAGATAATGAAATGAAACAGCAGGAGCATGCATTTCCCTGCTGTACTCAGCTCTGAAGAATACTTAAAATCTATTGATGTATTTGCAGTACAGATACCACGAACATTAAGTGGTATTTTTGCAGAAGAGGGGGAGGATAATTTATTCTACTCACTTAAGAGAAATAAGCTATGTTGCTAGCAAAAGCAGTACAGCTGTGCTGGTGYGTCACTTCCAAGTGTGTAGCATCTCTCCAACTCTTTCCTTCCCTGAACGCAGCCAAAGCTTTTGCCAGAGTTTTAAAATGACCTGGCCTATGTCTCGGATCCTGTTGTCTCCTGACTTTTGTGCAGTTCAGTGCGGTGCCTGCCTAGCAAGCCAATCTGTGCGAGTCCAGCTGTGAGCTTGGTGCAGGGGCCAGTGTGTGCCTCTACCAGCCGGGCTGTGATGTGCTGTTGCCTCGTAGTGTGTCGCCTGCTGAGTCACGCTGTCTGTTCGCTTTGTCCTTAGCAGAAGGTTTTAGCAGCTGATACTGTGAAGGTTTTGAGAGGCTTTGTTTTTAAGCTGCTGCTTTCTTTTAGGAAGCTTGAGAGGAGTCTGGCACACAATTACCAAATGTTTAGCAGTGGTAAAACATTCAGGAGATCTACTCAGTGTTGCTGAAGTCACTACACTGTCTACCCAACAGAATGTTAGTATCTGCAGGACAGTCCTATCAGTTTGAACTGCTGATGTGGTTCTGGTAAACATCTGAAAAAGTTCTGGTCTTATGCAAACTAATAAGCTAAAAATATATTTACAGCTGTCTGCTGTAAATAATACAAAATAAAGAGAACTGCTGTGTTTCTTTTGCTTTCATTTCTTTACCAGATTTCAAATATGCCTATGCTTCTAAACTTTATTTCAGGTGCTCTCATGCATGAATTGTCAAATGATGGTGCTCGCAAACAGTTTGAGTTCTACCTAGAAGAAATGATTCTCCCATTGATGGTAGCCAGTGCTCAAAGTGGTGAAAGAGAATGCCATATTGTTGTGCTGACAGATGATGATGTGGTTGACTGGGATGAAGAGTATCCTCCACAAATGGGAGAGGAATATTCACAAAGTAAGCTTATTTTCATGGTTTTCACTGAGCCACACTATGGCAAAGGTAGTAGTAAACATGCTGCTTTAACTTATTCATGAGCACTGTTAGTGAAGTCTTTACAACATCCCTAATACTTCACAAAAACTTAGTTTTGGTAGTTTGCTTAATCTTTTGCTTCATTTAAGCATCTGTTGCATGTTACATTCAAATCTTAGGTTGAAAAGAGGAACTAATCTTTATTTTTAAGGCATTGTTAGTCAATGGAGGGGAGAGGAAGGAAATACTGTCTGAAAGAGCTTGACAAGAAAAGTTGGATAGGAGTCCTGTTTACTGCGGGAGAGCAACCAGAGCTTTGAAACAGAACATGAGTGTCTGCTAATATTTTGGAAGTGTAATAGCTTGGTCTATAGATGAGTTAAAGTACCTGTTAATGGAGTGCCCTTCCCTGCACATGTGTTATCCTTGTAGCTGGAAACGTCTCTCCAATGTGAAAACTTGAATTTCAGGATTTTGAGGGGGGAGGTGGGAGCTTGAGATGCTCTTTGTACTCCAGTAGCATAAAATCCTCTTAAAAGTTTCCCGGGGGAGGTGGGGCAGGGGTTCTGCTAGATTTTTGAAGGATTCTAACCTACAGTTATACAGCTGTCCCTCTGAGCGGAGAGATGTAAATACAGATCAAATGTGGCTGTTCTAACATGGTGTAACACAGCTGGCTCAGGTTTCTCAGACCTTCATGTCTCAAATGTGAATTAAAAATTCCTCATACCCTAAGTAATTAGCCAGGCACATACTTGCCTTTTTAAGTTTAATACTTTTCTTACAAGATTAATGGCCCCAATCCCTTCCTTTCAGGTGCTATCTCAACTAAATTTCATAGGATTCCCTCTTGCTCTGCTTCATGTGTCTGGGTTTTCTGAAACTGATTTGTCCAGGAACTCAGATCTCTCTTAAGCAGTGCTAGGCAGAACGGGGAGGTTTCTGAGTGTCTGCAGAAATTCAGTCGGGGGAGTTGAGGGGTGTGTGTGTGTGTGTGTGTGTGTGTGTGTGTGGAGCTGAGGTGGGGAGTATTTCATGTGGTTTGCTCTGTGAATTGTCCTGTTACATTCTAAACTGTTCAAAAATCTAAGTGTACAAAAAAGATGAGACTGATTTAAAAAAAAAAAACACCTGTACAGCCGACCAGCTTCACAGTGCCTTCAGCCATTTCTCTCCGATTTCTGTCTTGGATATTCTGAGAGGTTCTTAAGTCTGTCTTTGTCTCTCTTCCTCTCCCCCTCTTTCTGAAATAAAAATACTTGATTAAAGCAAAACAGTAGAAACAAGATTATGAAATCTTTTTGTTGTAAGACTAGAAGTTTAATCTTTGAATACAATTTTTCTCATTAAAATGTATTTTTAGTTATTTACAGCACAAAGTTGTATAGATTCTTCAAATACATTGAAAATCGAGATGTGGCCAAATCGGTTCTGAAGGAAAGGGGGCTCAAGAAGATCCGATTGGGCATTGAAGGTAAGAAAAACTTTGCTTACAAACTGACTCTTTGGGAAAGAGCTCCGCTGCACTTCACTACTTTATGATCATCTTCACAGTTGAAGAAATCGGGGCTGATACTGTGTATCATAGTGAGGCTAGATGATACAATGGCGAGAGGGGGGAATGGTACCCAATAAGCAACTGGTCCTGCTAGAAAACCTGTTTACAGGCTCATGGCTGGTCTACAAAATTTATCTAGCTGCTTAGACTGTTTGTAGAGTAAGTTAGGCTGGGAGGAAGGAGAGATGGAAGAGAGCACTAGGATCTTCCTTGGAAACTTAAATCACAGATCAGAGCAATGCTGCTCTCTACTTCTGAGGTCTCACGTCCTGCCTTCCAGATCATAGTGTTATAAAAAGATTGATGCTTTGGTTTAAGGAAGAAGCAACTAGCTTTGCCTGTAAAGTTTGGAAGAGGCTTCTCACTAAAATATATGCTAAAAGCATAGTTATTATCTGTAGCATGTAACCTCTTTCTTAACAATTCTGTTGGTAGTTAAAACTTTTGACTGTGCATTTTCCTACCTTAGCTAACATTAAGTAGAACACAATGGTGTCTGTTACCATTCAGGATGCTGATGGTGACAATTACTAATCGTCACTATGCCTTCATACATTGTCTTTTTGTTTAAAAAAAAAAAAGCCTGAACTAATCAGTACAGGAAATGTTACCTTTTGCTATTATCTGCTGTTTCTTAGGTTACCCTACATACAAAGAGAAAGTGAAAAAGCGACCGGGTGGAAGGCCTGAGGTGATTTACAACTACGTCCAAAGACCATTTATTCGGATGTCATGGGAGAAGGAGGAAGGAAAGAGTCGGCATGTTGACTTTCAGTGTGTGAAAAGCAAATCTATTACAAATTTGGCAGCAGCGGCAGCAGATATACCCCAGGACCAGCTTGTGGTAATGCATCCTACCCCCCAAGTAGATGAGCTGGATATTCTGCCTATTCATCCTCCACCTAATAACAGTGAGATGGATACTGAGGGACAGAACCCAGCACTCTGATGTAGACTCATATTAAAACAAAAGCATGCTACTTTAAAGTGACTCTGTACTCAACTCATACTACACTGCAATTCCAGTTTTCTCCATTGTGTAACAGTGTTTAGGATATTGCAGTATGGACCTTTTAAAAGACCAAAGGGAGTATCTGATTGTTTTCTAAAGAGTACAGATGATAACATCCTGCGGTTACAGTTACATACATGTATTTGTTTACCAGTAGGTTTGTGACATTGGTTATTTGTATGCTGGACTGTCCTCACTCTAAGCCCATCAAAAACAATGGGATGTTGGTGGCTAGTGTACATTCAGTATTGTTACACATGGGCTAGAATGCAGAATTGGAACTGATAGTAGCACTTTATAAATGGTTGATAAATGGAATTTCAAGCCATTTTTTATAAATGTGTTGCACAATACTAACAAAGTGCTTCTATCAAAAGTGTTAACTGTAAATAGTTTTGCTCTGACTAGATTGACCCTTTTAAAGTTATTGTATATGGTTGAGCACAAAAATACTACTACTGGGTTTTTGGATTGAGGACATGATTCAATTACCCATTTAACATCTTGTTAAACTCAGAGTTCTTCGGTGAATTTTTTTCACTTGTTTGCAGCGTGAGCCATGTTCAAAAGTTGTGAACAACTGATAGGGGCTTTATCTTAAATTTTGCCTTACCTTAATCCGTTCACAAATATTTATTTACTAAATTTTTCATAAGTGTCATGAAATAGGAAAATGGAAAAGGTTCATTCTTCATTTATTAATGATTGTAAACAAGTTTTTCATTCAAATAAAATTTCCATTATTTTAATTGGTTTGAATTATTGTGAATAAGATTAAGTATACAGATGAATTTTAAAAGTAGCTGCTTTTCTTTCCTTATGGTGATTGGAGAACACTTATATTGTTACTTAATATTTTGGGTGGAAAAACAAGTATTGCTTAATATTAAAGAGAAATCAGTGGCACTACCAGACTACCTTAACTAGCCTTTCTCTTGCAAGTTTGGTTTTTTTTTTGTAGTTTAAGCTCAGAAACCAAGCAAGTAGTAGCTTCTCTAGAAATACATTGTAATGACAAAATACTGCAAGTGTATGTGAGGCATTGTTTTCTGCCCTTTTCCCCCCAAAGAAAGAAAAATGATAAATAGGCAACTACTTCTAGCATGCACCTTCACAGGGTTTTATCAAATTTATTTATCAAAGTAAATGCTCCATTTTAGAACAAGGGAAACATTTATTTTAAAAATATTTAACTGTCTAATACATTACACTTTAACAATATTTATAGTAAAGGATTCTTACAAGAAAGAATAAACAGCTTTATGGTACAATTAGTATAAGAAATATCCACATGGGGACTGTTTTGCAGTGTAAAAACACACCATACATCTGAAATGGTCATTTGCATATAAAAGCTACCACTGATGCCAGTGAGTTGCACAGTGATTTTAAAAAAATTCAAACAACAGAATCCAAAATATACAAGTAATGCAAACTATACACAGCTAACCAAATCCACACAAACACTGTAGCGGGTTATTCCATGTTGTCTGAAGTTACACATGGTAGGATGAGTGGCATTCTGATATGGCTTTTATGAAATTCATACATAAAAGCTTCTCCAGCCAACAAGTTTCACAGACTGCAGAACTCCACCAATAAATGCACTTTGATATTTGGATGTTGAAGCAAGGTGCATCATTTACAAGGGCCATGGCAAATCACTGAAATCCACAGGGCCACCAAGACCTGCATCTGCTTCAAGAAGGCTCATTATTACGGCCATTGCTGCTTCATCATTGCTAGGGCTGCTTGATCCTTGATCGTTGTCAATCATATCAATGCCTATATGAGAGTTTTCCCCTGTAAGCATAAATACAGTAAGTCATCACAAGTCCAGATTTGTTTCATGACTTATTTGCAATGATCACATGCCATATGACTTGAAGTAGAACAGCTGAACAGGCTGAACTATTCTGTGAGTATTAGCATGTCTGAGAGCCAGGTTGCCACAGTTTCAGGGATACTGTTGATACCTGGGAGTTAAGAGTACAAAGGTTAGGTCACTTCTCAGAAGTGACCAGTATACCTGATATGGACTGTCTTATGATGTGCTCTACTACAAGAATAATCTAGATTAATGCCTAGGAGTCAATTTAGCCTTTCTTATTGGCTATAGCTACTTAAAAGCATTCACAAGAAGTAGGTGAGGAGTTCACCTAATTCACACCTATTCAGCAAGACAAAACAGGCTTACAACCACTATTTTTTTTAAAATGACAATATAAAGCAACCTAGACAGATTGTCAGGCTACTCTTGTAGCCACTCTTTTAGGCAAACTTAAAGTGGTAAGTTAGTTATGAGCTTTATTGTTCAGCTAAATGCTACAGATGGTAAAAGCAAGCTACTGCTAAAAGCAATCATCTTGTTAGTCATCTGTACAGTCGTCATGTGTTTAGTTGATATCAAGGTAAGTTATTGTATGTCCTTGCTTACCAAGAATAGAGGAGTTGTCAGAATATGGGTAACCAGAGTTATCTTGGATTTGCCCAGACAGTAACCCAGCTGAAGGAATGTCTGAAGTGCCGCCATTCAAGATCTTAAAAGAGAAAACAGAAGCTATAAAGCAACATGTCATATGACAGTTTAAGATATTGTCTCATACCAGGATACCTTTTAATACAGTGAGGATGGACTTCCTGAAAAAACCCAGCATCTAAAGTCTAGTTAATGAGACTAGTTGTAAATTAAGATCTACTTCCTCTCTATTATGCCCATTAAGCAGATGCCAGATTGATAGCAGATCCCTTCCTTTGCAGTGGTGATACAAAGTCAGCACTACATGCTAAACTTCTAAAAGTAATTTCTGAAAAAATACTAGAAAGTGCTCATAAAGATGATGCAGAAATCTAACTCATCCACCTGCAAGTGATAGTAGTTAGAGCTAACTAGAGAACATGTGAATTTACAGATATGGTGCATGTAAAGGACTGTCAACTGAGCTCCTTCACATAGGAGGGGATCATACTCCTAAAACTGAAAAAGACTACATGAGCTGAGCACTGCTCCTGGATGCTACGTCTAACTGTTTTTGGTACAGAGCAGCACAGTGGCAGTGCATACACCAAAGCACATGATTGTATAAAGAACATAGCAGGGACAATAAGCAGAAATTCCAGAATCTCTGAGATTCTTAAGCAGCAAGGAAATAGCTGAATTTGAACCATAGTCTTAATCACTCAGATGCGTGTATGCTGGAAAGCATAGGGTAAGTACTTCTGAGCTCCCTTTGAAGGCAGCATCAGTTGGAACTTGAGCTACAACTTACACGGTCCCTATGTAGAAGGCTTTTCAAGTTTGCTTTCTAAATAAGGATGAATATTGAGGGGGCACCGTATTAGACATACCCAACTCACCATGTGCATTTTCCTTAATTCTGCTATGTTAACAGTAGCCCTTAATATATGCAGGTGCTGAATTATTGTAGGGCAGATGGAGCACAAATGACTATTCCTAGAATTACAACTCTTAACTTATTACAAGTTCAAGTTCTACTTCAAGTACAAAGTAAGCCACCAATAGAAGAAAATATTTAGTGTAAATGATATGTTCCAATGAAACAATTCTTATCTATAGCCATGTTAGTTTCTGGGGAAAAAAGCAAGTCTGTAGCAGGGTTTGAATGCACAAAATAAGAATTTGGGTAAATGCTCTTTTTGCCTTGAATATGACAACTATAAGCAGCAATTTGCTAGATCACTTAACCACTTGAACACTAATACTAGGTGCTTTTAAAGTGTTGATAACACTATATGAATGCTGCTCAAGCAGTCTTAGGACAAGGCATGGTACATAGTACTGATTTAAAAAATAAACTGTCAGTGCACAGTGAAGCACCTAATTGTCACATTTTCTGCTGCAGCAGTATGGTAAAGCCATTGTAATTCATTAGACTTAATGTGAGTACGGTGAGTGCTCAAACAATAGCAATTCCAATGTTCACCAGTATGTGGTGGGAAAGAGTTTTTGGAGGATCAGGAGACATGAGGTGAGCTACTTACTTGCAGCTCAGTTAAAAAATAAAATTGGGGAAAACCTAGGAGTGGGCAGATTTCAAAAGCTGTCAGTGTTTAAGAACTACTGGTTTCTGCACTGTACGGACTGCTATAAAGGGATTTGGGCTACCAGAATGTTGTGATKTGCTGTCACAGACTCCTTCAGCCATGCAGAGTTCAACACCACATGTAATTTTATAAGCTTTATCTCACACTGCTTACCACTACTGTTGCAAGTCTGTTTGTAAAGCTTGTTCTTACCTTCTTGCCTCCTGGGGATGATGTATCAGGTGGTGGTGTGCTGGTAATATTCAGTGGACTTGAACCACAGCTAGAAGGCGATGATCCTCTTATCCTGTCATGGACAAAATAGGGAATGATTTTGCTAGTGATTGATTGGACTCAAGTGCCAGAGACTTGGAGTTTCAAATGCTGACCTTAGTATCAGGTGGCATAAGGTGTTTAAAAGCATGGAATTCACTGCTGTAGTTTCATCACCCTTTCACTGATACACAAGTTAGCAGCAGCAACATTTTAAATTGCAGCCAGATCATTTTAATTTGCAGCTAGATTAACAATAACAGTTTGTGTGTGCATTGTCCAGCTTGCTCAGTCTGCAAGCTCTACCTCCTCCCACCTTTATTTGTTGCTGTGCAGCCTTCACAGAGCATCTGCAAGGAACAGATCCTGGGTATTTTTTAACCAAAAAGTTAATCTCAGTTTTGGGGTACTGATTCAATTTTTACCGGCTAAGAATTTGGCCTGCATCAGCCATACTAACCTAGACTCCTTCAGTGAGCTACTGCTACAGAAATACGCTAGACGTGATTTAATTAACTTATATTAAAAAACCCTCAAAGCAGCATTTTTCACTTTCATTTTCCTCAGCTTGATCAAATACCAATCTTTTAATAATGAATAATGTATTAACTGTAGAATCAACAAATCTCCAGACTAAATGGAGGAGGGATAGTTACAGAGAACAGTAATGGAAATGGGAATCTTATCCTTGGCAGAGTTCCCCTGGGAAAGCTGAACAGAAGGCAGCCTTGGAAAATAGTAACAGCTGCTGAAAGAGGACTGGAACTAACCCAGGGTCTTCAAATGAAAGGAAAGTATGGGGGGGGGGGGAAAACTATACTACTCCATTCACTGCAGCTAATTAAGAGTTTTACAGCTACTAAAAGTGATGGGAAGTTTTAAAGTCTTGGTTCAACCTGCCTGTTGCTTAAAAGTATGTTTACAGACAGGAAAAATGTCAGTCCTTATTGTGATAGGTTTACTGTTTTTTTTGCCTAAGTATATAAGTAGTCTCTGGCCTGCAGCAGAAACAAAACTATGAGAGATGGGTCTGAAGTTTTTCCTGAACTGCAGTTCAGGACTGTTAATACCACTGAACATTTGCTAGATGGGACTGCTTTTATGGGCAGGGAACAGTTCCCAAGAGGAAACTTATGAAGAAAGGGGGATCCTTAGTCAGTAGAAATTAATAGTGACACCTCCTGAAAGTAGCTGCTCACACAGAAAGATGCGACACAGCTGTTTTGAGAACCACCTAGCTGTTACTACAGACCCTTACTGCAGGGTACCACATCACACTGTGTTTAAACTAGAGCTGTTTCCAGACAGACTGCCTCTGGGAAGACAGAGCTAGCTTAATCATTGTATCCTTGGTCAATAAGCTGTGTGAATACTCCTCAAGTTGGACTTACATTCTAAAAACTCTAAAAGCAAAGCAAACTGGATCACAGGAAAGCAAACATTTGGCAATTGTCAATAGTTTTGGCATTCAGAGGTTGTTCCACTTATACCCTTAAGTCATGGGAAAAGAAAAGCATGGAAAGGAATTTGGTTTTAGTTAGTTGCTCTTTTTATTTTCTGTTTCTGGTAAATAGATAATTATCACCATAAAAAAAAGTTTCAGTATTAGTCCTTTTAGAGTAGAAAACTGGAAGGCTGTAACTTTTTCATGCTTTCACTGTGCCTCAGACATTCAGTATAGATACCTGTAGCTGTCTACTTATAAAATACAATTGCATAATTCCACCTTCAGCTTGAAGAAAGACTTCCTTAATTTCCTTTAAAAAAAAAAAGCCACTGATTTTGCTTTAACTTTATACCATTTTCTCTCACCTGTGAATCTCCATGATTTCTTCAGCAATCATCCTCCCTATTTTACCTGCCCCAGCTCTTGTTCCACCTGGAATTCCAGGGACAGTAGGATGGGTCCTTTTGGGGCCACCTGAAACAAGTAGATATCTTAAGGTCAGATAAAAGCTTACGGCCCTTTTCCAAAAAAGCGCTTGCATTTAAGCATGAAAGGGTCCCCCAGCTTCTCAAAACTAAATGAATTGTAAATATATACAATTCCACTGACTGGTGAGTATCTTCAAATATATGGACTGCTCCATCTTGCAGTGGGCCAGGCTATGCTATACCTCTTAGACATACATCTATGCCACTAGGTATACATACTCTGACTCGGGTAAACATATTCTGACTCTTTTCAGAATCTGGCTCTTTCAAGCATCTGGTAGTATCTCTTGCCCAAATTTAGTAGAGAACAGCTTACTAGACCTGCTTTAATATGTGGCTGAATAGGCTCATCTCCAGACACACTTGTTCTTTGCGAAGAACTTACCAGCACAGACACAGTCAATATGGAATAAACTCAAGTTACCTGATGAACATAAATCAAACCCCTGCAGGTTACTGCAAATATCTCAGAAGTAAAGAAAAAGTGAGCTCTGAACCTTTAGAAGTTCACTGTTATTTTAATGTGATTTGGCACTTGCACAGTGCTTCAGGTTGTCTGGAAGGAGCTCAATATATTCCAAGGCACAACAAAGAAGGGATCGCCTACTGAAAGGGCAAGGAAGCCTCGTAGCATTGATTATACATAGTGAACATTTGTCTTGTTTTAGAAATTCATATTTAACAATAATAACCCTTGCAATCTTTATGGCTCAAATCCATCAGGAGGTGAGATAGCTCAGCACCTCCTAGAAGATCATCAAATCCTTAGCTGAGCCAAAACCACTTGAAATTAAACTTCACTCTTTCTTTTCTGGGAACAAGAACTATCAGTATGACAATATTACACATGGCTGATTTCTTTTCAAAGGCTATGCTGTAGCATGAATAAGCTCATCCCATTTTAGAACAGTTTGTTCTATATTTCTTCATTCGTGAAAGCCCCAGACACGACTTCATTTCTGTAATTCTACATTCAATTACTAATCACCATACCTATATCTCAGCTTTTCTTCCTACCACACTGCCAACTGTCCATGCTTTGCCATCCTCCCTCCTTCATAGTTTCACTTACTGAACCTCATTTTTCAGAACAGAGATAGCTGAAAAGCCCAGCTTTTGCACTGATCTGCTAAGCATACTGTATACAATTTATGAGATAATTCCAGACATGCACAATATCCTGTAAAGGCAGAGTTGATAAAACTAACATCTAGTAAAGTAAATAGGGTCTCTAAAAGCAATGGCTCCCAACTTTTTGGAAAGAATCTCAGTGCTAATAACATCCCTTCTCCTCAATCCTTCATTCATAGCCTATCACTGCATCCGCCTACTCCTCCTCACTTCTACCCTGCTCCAGTAACACTTCATTATTAAATCAAGCTCTGCTCCATATTATGCTACACTCCATCAGTTATAAAAGATGTTTCAGTGATCTGCAGAAGCCATAACAAGCCCGTGGTAACTACTGGATTTCAGTCTTCATGTCTTGACAAAAAGTAAGTCAAATAAAGGGGGAGTGATAAGGCGAACAGCCAAACTATGTTTATGATCTATCCACCCTGAGTGTACATCTGCACTGACAACAGAACTTGAAGTTGCTCTGGGACGACGTTTGTTATGCATATATRACAAATAGACTCCTCCATGAAGGCAAACATTTCTCCTCTAACTCACTCCTCCAACCTTGTTCATAATTATTTCCTCTGTCTGACTCATTCACATTCTCTCTCTGACYATTTTGCATTCAAAGCTGATTTAGGTTCATCGGGGCAAGAACTGCTTTAGCATTTGTGTGTCCTAAAACATATTTTTTCCTTAGATTTTAACAAATTCACAATGGAAAAATGCAGCAAATTTATGCATTCAGGATTAGCTGGTAACAAGGCAAGGCTGCTAATAATTTCCTCACAGTACAGTAGTTACCTTCTCCAGCCTGGAGAACACTGTCCATACTATGTGGAGAAGCTGCAAGCTGTGGAAAGGCTGTGTCCCCACTGTCAAGTACATTGGTGCTGTGAATTTCAAGAATTAAAAGAATCAGTGATTAAGAACCCTACAAAACAGTCTCTCTGCCATTGTGACAGAGCAGAATGCTTCAGGGTTTAAGTAGTTTATGAATCACTATCACCTCTGTGAAAGAAGCACTGTGACTGACATTAAGGCTAGATAAACAACAGAAATAAAACATCACGTTACAACTCAAAACGTGCAATGCAAAACCCAAATTGCTTCTCTCATGAGATGAATTCCTCTACAGCAGTTATGCTGTTGTGAAGTCACTGCACCTGTACAGAATCCTCAAGGAAAAATAATGCATCTCCCATACATCTCTACAAGGACTGTAACCCCAGGTTTTCCCAAAGAAAGAAAATATTTATATGTTTGAAGACTTTAATAAGCACCATCCAGCCTATATTACAATTCATAAGTCAACTAATTCCCCTCCCCACAGTATGCAATTCTGGCTGCTATCTGTAGAATACTTACTGTCTTCGGGAAGATGTGCACATATTTATGTCAAATCTTAGCTTAAGGCAGGGCAAAACAATCAGCATTTACATGCATTTGTTAAGGGAAAAATACTTACGAAACAACTGTATTTGTTGAGACAATGTATTCTACTTCTTTGGTCCAAGGGTTCATGAAACTGAACCAGCGACTCCTCAGTGTAATAAAAGACCCATCTTTTATTTTAAACTTGTAGCAGTTGGTTGTAATTTTTTCTCTTGTCTGCAAAACTATAGACAGATAGAAAGTGAGTAACCTTGTTTCAAACAGGCACAATAACTACACAAGCAGAATCCTTGTCAGGGAAAACTCAATTCAGCTTATTCCTCCCCTCACCTCTGGAGAAAAATGCTATTTCTGCAGCTTTTTTCCCCTCCATAACCAAAGATCAAATATTCATTAAAAATCCATGGAAGTCTAACATAATCATATCATTCAGCTCATGATGAACAATGTTCTGAACAGAAGCATTTGCAAACAGAAAGACAGCCAAATCCTTTCAAGTTTCCATGGCTTTCTTAATACACTATTTTCCCAATATTTTTACAAAATTTCTTTATTGAATTATTAATAATTGTACCTTGTCTATGACATTCTGCAAGATGTCCTATATCATCTTGATGAAAATACTCATAACACGAAGTACCTAGAAGTTCCTGGGGTAAGTATGCCAGAATGGCTGTTGCCCTTGGGGAGGAGGGAAAAAAAATTGTTTTTCAAGTTGAAATATTAATGACAGATTACTAAAACTCATACTGAAGTTAGGCAAGCTGCAAGTAATGCTGAAAGGTATTTTAGCTTACAAGGAAAAAATTCATTAAGAATACTCTGTTTTCTTTTTAATTCTCAGGTAATTATAAAAGCACATAACACCAACAGCCCTCAAGTGGTGTATTTGACCTATCACCACTGGATGTAAGAGTTTCTAAATAGCTTTGGAGGTATATTGTAATTCTGAGAATTTAAACTTGATTAAAACTACTTTGTAGCAGCCACAAGGTAATATGAAGCCTTCTGCATATGATGCCATTAAAAATAAGCAGACACCTTGGGTTTGAAGAGCCGCAGTTTTCCTTTGTGTACCCATGGTGCTGTTGAATAGCAGCACAATTTTAGCATAACTAGTGTTTCAGGAGCATTTTCTCCCAGTTGCAAGACTTAAGAGTAGAACTGCCCCCCCCCCCAAAAAAAAAACCAAAAAAACACCCAAACCCATAAAAAAGAAAGGTTAACAAACAGAATTTTCCTAAAGAAGCACTAAGAGACCTAATGTATATCTTTATTTTGAATCAGACAGGAACACAAAGCAAATAGAACAACTTTTCATTTCATCAGAACAGCCACAAAGCCAAATCATTTGCTTCCTCATCAGAAAACTTTAGAACCAAACACACCTGAGATCTGCAACATGGAAAAGACACATGGGTTCTTGATCTGACTCTCAGGTAGTGTTCAAGGAGATGTTGGCAAAGATGGAATACATCTCAAGAAACTAGGAAAAAAGACTTCTTTGTACATCAACTTGGTAACCCAGGCCTTAAACTAAGTTCAAGAGGAAAAGTGAAGCAACACTGCAGATAAGTGACAATAGGCTAGACAGTGGTCCAACACAAGGCAAAAGGGCCATTCTTGACAAGGAAGAAGTTACAATGGGCCGGTGGGCTAAACGTCCTGGAGATCTGTACGTTAAAACAGGAAAACAAGATGTGTTTCTTCTGTTGTTTATGATTTAGAAGCTGTATCAAATTTAGTAGGATAACTCATCTAACCAGAATACAAACATGAAAAATAACAGATAGGCAAGAGGGACATAGGAATTGGTGTCACCTTGCACATTATGGATGTGTCTGCTTGCCACCAGCCCCCAGACCATGGGATAAGACAGACTTGTTGAAGGTATCCGGGGAGGGACAATTCATGATGGCTACCGTGGTGCATGCAGCACAGCCATCACCTGGCAAAATCAGTACTTGCTGGTAAAGGAGGAACCATTTGAGAATGCAACAAAGCAGGATTAACATCCAGGAATGCCTTGAAATGCACACAATTTTATTTAGGAGATAGATAAAACTAGAGGATGAAGGACAAAATCAAATCTGCAGAAGCTCTAGGCAAACTGCTTGAGAACATCAGGATAGAAAGTAACATGGCTGAATGACTCAGGGGTAAGAGTTTGAGACCCTCTAGCTCAGTGGAAGAATGGACAGCAAACAAAACCAATGACCTGCAGTAAACTTTCATTTTGTATGTCTCTTAGAAGAAAATTCGCTTAAGGAGAAATGATGGTTTCTTGAAGAAATCAGTATAAAAGTCACAATTCCAAACTAGTCCAATGCAAATGAAATAGGAAGGGTAATAAGGAACCAACTCAGCTAGATCATCACCTCTTCTGCAATCTCAAAAAAAGCCCAAAGGAAATATTATAAAATGTAGAAACTATTTCATATTAAAAAGTGAGAGTAAGAATAACAATAAGAACATAGAGGGACAAAAAAAGAGATACAACTGACAAAAAAAAAGAGAGATTTTTAATGCAGGGTATTTTTTTATTTTTCCCCTTAAAAGCCTTTAGTACTAATCAGGTGGCTTACATCATTAGTCCTCACTGACAAAAAACTCTAAGACTTCAGCCTCAGAGAAGAAAACATTACAAAGTATTCACATGAGAGAAATTTTCAGACTGGCTTTTGTCTGGTGAACTTTATCCCAGGACACTTAAACTACTGACAGCTGTAAGACTGCTTTGGTGAGTTACACCTGAGAGCCTGTGGAAAACCAAAGAGCAGCAAAATGTAGAGTCTATCATTAAAAAGGAAGAGCTTGGAACAGACTAAACTTTATTCCAGTATTTTTCCAAGAACTGAAATAGCAAAGCCTCTTAACGGCACTGGGGTGGGGGTTGAAGGCCTGGCATATATGATTAACAACCAGTATGGGCATCAGTAAGCAGCTTGCTAAACCTTTTTAATTTACTTTCACAGAAGGACAAACAGGTCTTGTGGAATGTGGATGATGTAACAAACTATGACAGATGTCAAAAGACCTAATGAATTCAAAGTTTGACATTGTTTTACAATGTATTATACTAAGCAAGGAAGGAAACCAAGCTGCTATAGATACTACACGTACTAACTAGCTGGGCCACCACAGTCAGAGAATAATTTCTTAACTATTCACTGTAAAAATGGCAGGCTACACTGAACAGAGTTTTAAAAAGAATCACCCCATTTCTTACTTCATTCAGTACTTTTAATGACTCTGGATGGTGAATTTGAGAGTAAAATTAAGTTTATTAAATATGCAGACAACATCACACATAGCTTCAGAATTCAAAGTGATCTTGTAAAGTGGAGAAGCAAGCTAAAGAAAAAAAAGAAAGATGTAAAAAAAGGATGAAATTCAAGAAGGACAAGTGCCAAGTAATACACTGCTGGAAAGAATGATGAACAATTAGGAAATAGTTCAACAGAAGGAGATTGAATATAATATACCATAAGGCAGTTTTGTTCAGTCACTGACAGCAGAACACCACACTAGTATGTATCTATCGGAGCACACCCTATGAGATGCACAGAACAAACCTGCTACTCAGCCCTGGAAACTTCAGAACCAAAGTTCAAGAAGGGTGTGGATGAAGCAGGCACTCCAGACAACAGCTACAAGAATGGCCAGAAACCACCATCTGAGGAAAGATTTAGCTTAACCCCCCCCCCCCCCAAACAGATTTATTTCATTGCAATCATGCTTCCTATCTGAAAGATGCACAGCACAAAGAAGAGACTCCATCTGTTCACCAAGTCGTAACGGGTTTAAACTGCAGCAGAGAAGATTCAGATTTAGCTTATCTGTTACTAGGAATGCCTTTCAATGGTAGAGGTTAGTGGTTCCCTGAAACAACTTGCCTGAAAAAACTGTGGTATCTTCCTTTAAAACCATCAAAAAAACCACAGGATAAGCAATCACACTCGAAGAATAGTGTAGCACTTCATTGTAAATCTGAAAATGGCCTACATGGCCTCTTGCGTCCTAGCTGTTCACAATCCCACTACAAGCCCTTGTTTATAGTCTAGACTTGTAGTCAATACATGCACACAATTCAGTGAGTAATGAAGTATTTTTATACATCCCCTGCTGAGACAATTTATCAGAAGACACCTTGAAGAGCACTCTTGTCATGCTTTAATAAAAAATATTAGATATGTGCTTAACACTTTTACTGGATGTGAGCCAGGTCATAGACAACTTTCAAGATCATTTCTTCCAGTGAACTGAACACTACACTTTGGAGCACGGACCCAGGAAATCCCAGTTACTTTGCAGACAGTTACTGTGGAATAGCTGCTACACACACTCTCATTCAATAGTAATGCAATGTGCCCCCTTGCACAAATGGATAAATTAAACCAACTAATCACCTTCCCTGCACAACAGAAACATGAGCACAGGTAATCACCTCATAACAACTGATGAAAAGTAGCTCATGTGTTTCCAGCTCACGGATGCACTTTACGGCATTCTGCATATAACACCCCTCTTCCACTGCTGCTAAATTAGTATGGAGTTTACTTGTGAAAGCATAATTTTACACTGAGGGCTAATACATGCCATTTTCCTCATCAAGTATATAGTATATTATTAGAGGAAGCCAGAGATATGCCAATTATTTTTAATTTAACTGCAAACATAAGGAATTGGTTCAGTTATGAAGTCTTTAAATGCTCAAGAAAAATCAAGTACAACATTAATGCCTAATTATTCTCCAGAAGTTTCTCTATGCTAATTAATGCCTACATCTTTTCTTTTCCTGCAAGTTCTTCTCCAGGGACTATGCACTCCATAATGGCAAAACATTAGGGTCACAGAAAATCAGAGAAGTGTCTCTTTTCTAGATTCCCTTAGACAAATGACAAATGAACAGTGCAAGTTTATATGAACAAAAAAACTGCAACATAGAAATAAATTAATGGTTTTCAACTTTTACAGGTGCCCAAATATTCTCCAGTGGAAGCATGGATCCCAGGATACGAAACTTAAGCCTACGGATGAGGCTCACTTAAAAAATTCCCTTTCAAAGAGCCCTTCTAAGTAGTATACATCCTTCAAGGTACGTAGACAACAGCTGGAAAACAACAAAATAGAGTATTGGGGGAAAAAAGCAGAAAAACTTGTAGACAACATTTACTAAAAAGTTGAAAAGAACAGACATTTCTTTTTTGAATAGTATTTGCGCTACTTTAAGTATATATTATGCTGTCAGTAAATCAGTGTTGGACAGTGACTTATTGCAGAAGTTATTACAAATACTCTTACCTCTGATCTACAAAAACAAATTTCCCATCTATTGCATGTCGAGAAACATATTCTGTAGGTTTCACCCTGATTTCACCATTCACTGGTTGTGGTACTACATGGGGATGCAGCCGTCCAATTGCAACAAGACAACTTAAATTACAACCCTCATTATCTGGTTCATTATCTTCATCTAGTCCCATTTTTGTTGGTGGCCAGCTTTTTAAATATCCTGTACTATGGATAGTGCAAAAGCTTTTGCGGTCTGCTGTTTAAAAAAAAAGAAAGAAAGAAAGAAAGAAAGTAAAGCTCATTTATGTCATCAATACTGCTTTTGGAGAGCTTCATCTTTCAGTTTTGCTAAAATGCACAAAATGCACCTCCCCTCTTATCCTGGAAATCTGGGATATTGCTCACTAATGGTTTTTCAGTATTCCTGTGATATCGCGGTGCATTGGAGAAGTCAGTATACAATATACCTCTGCAAAATCATTGTTTATACTGAAATGCCAGATAGTTCAGACCATTTGATAATCTTTATGTAGAAACTGCATCAACTCTTATTGTTTCAGCATGGGATGCAAATAACCTAAAGGATTGTTTGGAGAAATTAGTATATTAAAAAAAAAAAAAAAAAGACTTTTTTTCAACTTAATATGAGGCTCCTGGGAAAACACAAACAATATGGTTAGCTGAAAAYACACCATTTGGGGTGCACAGGGGTAAATGTATACAGGGCTGAAGATTAAGACTCAATGATAGGTAGTACAGGCAGTATCTGAAAGAACTCATCTCCCCTCGCCTTGAGCAGGCAAGACTGGCAGCATACACTGCTCACAACAATTTCAAGAAAGGAGAGAGGAGAGTTTGGCTTTATATGCTGATACAACATGTAAGAGCTACTCTGGAAAAAAGGAAACAGTATGAAGAGGAGAAAGTAACAGACCTAGATATAGTTCATATAGCAATATCTTAAGAGGAAACATAGACTCTAGTAGGTAAGTGTCAAAAACTTAACCACTGCACGTTAGCAATTGTAGAAAAAAATGCTTGATAGTCATTCTATTTGACAAAATGTATAATTGTTACCTTTCTTCTTCGAACAGGTTGAAGGAAAATCCTTGTCTTCTATTTTTACAGAAGGTCTATTGCACTTCATCCTACAAAAGAAGGACCGTCTTGCTCCAGAACATAGTCGTGATGGCCCAGGTGTTATATCAGTTTTAACTGGGAGTCCAGCTGCAGCAAACAAAGGAAGTGAGGAAACCTTCTCTTTGTTAGATAAAATCTTAACCATACAAATGATTACATCATACAACCAAACTGTATGATGTTTTAACTTTGCTGGGACTTGCACAGATGTCCCAACTGTTACATCCTTCCCAGAAGCAAAAGTGCTATTTTTGAGATTTTCCTTTAAATGACCCAACAACAACAGGATACCAACTGATTCAACTGACCATATCAACTTAAAGAGTTCCTGATTATACTTTCTAGTGTGAAAACACTGACTTGAGAATAAAGGGTTCTAAATGCAAAGATTACAAATAAATTGTAAAAATACTCACACATCTTGCAATAAACATTTTWATTTCTTTGAATACTATCAATTGATTAAAAACAGTGATTATTTACCATAACCAGAGTGGTACTTCATACATACAGTCACCCAACAGTCCCATAGCCCTTCACTTCAGACTGGAAGAGTTTTCTATCATAACACCCAAAAAGCACATAGGAATGTATACAGCAGAACAGGCCCAGTGCCATTTCAGGTTCCTCTCAACTGCAGTATCTCAATACATCAGATTTTTTTCATTGTTCTGATGGAAGGGGAAGAAAGTGATATGCACACAGACTGCAAATCTCCAAGAACTCCAGTTATGTGTAAGGAGTCTCTCTGTCCAGAAAGAAAAAAGTCCCTATGACCATGCCCTAACAATAAGCCCTAACCTTTATCATATTCTTGCAGGAGGTTTTTAGAATCCTCTGTGGAACATAACTGGAGAAACATATTACGAAATGGCACATCAACTCTGGGAGCCAACAGCAGAGTGCTGGTATGGGGCTCCAGGAAGACACTTGGCACGYGTCAGGAATGCAGGTATCAGCAAGGTCAACGATGCAGTCGGAGCTCTAGTGGAGAGCGCTCCAAGAACTGAGGGAGGTTCTAACTCACACAGTAACTTTTCCACAGCTTGCTATCCACCTCAACCATTTCTGCATGGGGATATACATAAATGGACAGCTGTAAACCTGGACAAAAACTTCTAGGGCGCTGTAGGCATTTAACATGAAGAGGAAGACAGTGATTCCAATGTTTCAGTGTGTCTCTCTGTCATAGCAGATGGGAAGACCAAAATTCATGGTATTTACTTTTGCCTTTACTTTGTCAGAGGCACACAAAAAAGGGATAGCACTGGATAAACATACTTGAAGATCAGGGAAAATTTTCCAGAAACCAGGAGCCTCTAGGCTCATCACCCTGGAATGACCTATCTTAGTCCAGTTTCTGACCTCGAGCTGGTGGCTTCTTTCAGATGAAAGATCCAATACTGGGCAGCTAAAATACAGGCAAGTCTCCAGTGCTACCTACTACCATTCTGCTCATACTATATTATCACTGGTTGCTACCTCTGATGCCTGGGAAAAAAAGGATTCCTCAAAGGTGAAGCCAGTTATTAAAACTAATACATCTATATTGCAGTACATGCCAAACATACAAGCTTCCATATTTAGGTATCAGTTTAGTACTTTTTTCCCTGCCTTTAAGATGGAATTTCCTTGACATATGTGAGGTACTTCTAGCTGGAAAAGAATCTTGTGGAATGACAGGTAATCCAAACAGCTCCTCTCTCCTTCTGGATGTTAGGTAAATACTCAGAATCATTGTATCTGGCTACATGACACTGTTTCAAAACACACAAATACTCACTTTTTGCATCTATAAGCCTTTCCCGTGGTGCAGTGTCAGAAGAAGAGAGCTGTTCCTTCACTTTGGCAATGTCTTTAGGATGAAGGTAATCAAATAAGCTTTGACCAATCAAATCATTCTGTGGATATTGAATATTCAGTCAAAAATTAAAATAATTGTACTGCATATTTTCCTAATTTTAGCATCCATTATTAAGAATCCTTTTATATATAGGTCTGACCAATGAACATCACACATCTGAAATCCAGGATTTAATGGAATGTATTTATTTCCTCTATATGTTTTGAAGTTATGACTATGTTGCACAGTAATTTAATAATTCAGTTATTTTCAGTAAATGTTTTGCAGAAATAGCATGCTCAGTCCATTAACAAACAACATTTTGGCTTCTGTTTAGTCTCATTTTGTATACTACATGTTTTAAGTAAAAATCATAACAACGAATATTTTCTTTCAATATTTATGTCATTAGTAGGTATTTAGTATATATGTAAACTAAAGGCTGCTTGAAGTAAACCTTGGAAAAAAAAATTTTTTAAGTTGAAAAGGATAGCAGAYGACAGAAAAAATGAAGACTTATTTACACATTATATAGTGCAAGTCAAGCCTTATGTTAAGCATGTATTAAAACCTAGCTTTGGTCTAATTACGTCTCAGATTGTATTTTGGAGGGAGTCAATCCATGGATAACACCATGGAAATAGTTTCTATTTTCATCAGTTTTACTTGACAAATCCCACTCCTATGTTGGCAATGAGCACTAATATTAACATTTTTCTCTTTCCAGACAGCCTCAAGAGAACTGAAATATACAAAAATAACCTTTTAAAATAAAATTTTTGACAAAGAATGATGCAAGATACTCCAGTGTTTAGATACAGGTGCTGCTGCCCAATAGCAAATATTTGGCTCAATACAAATCTTAGATGAGTTTTTAATCCATTATTAAGCAGGATAGCAAAACCAGAACAAAGATAACCAAGTAGAAAAATTCTCCAGAACATATGTGAAGCTGCTGGAAGAACCTCAGACTGATTTTTCAACGTTCACTTAAAAGCGAAGTTAGATAACACTTGTGCAAGTGTGATGGTAAATCCCTAATGAGAATGCGTCACTACCAGTGAAACAGAGTTAGTACATTTTCACCTCCTTAGATTCAACTCAAACCAGGAACAATTTTTTCTAACAACACTGCAGARATCAGAAAGCATTTTTTTGCAACAAATATCACCTTTCAAGATAGACCATTCACATGAATACCCCCCTCTCCCTCCCCCAAAATAAAGGCATAATCACATAAAGCCTTTCAAATCTTCTAAGGCCTAACATTATTTACGATAGAAAAGAATACCTGACTGTAGTTGAGGATCTTGAAGACAGATTCTGAAACAAACAGTATCTTTCCTCTGTCACAGCCCACAACAAAAAGAAATCCATCTGCTGCCTAATTAGGAAAAAAAAATGTAAATTGCTAAGTTATACATCTTCCCTGCATCATTCTAGCCTTTAGAAGCCTTTTATATACAGTAGAATTTTTAGACCAGGAAAGCTCTCTCAACATTTATAGAGATAACTGAGTCAACAAGCAAAATATGAAATTACAATGAATTTTTTTTGCATTTGCAAATATTTTTGGCATCTTTCTGGGAATCATGCCCAGAATTTAAAATCGTTTTTATGGGAAGAAAGAATCCGTGTCTTGTCCTGTAATATTATGATTATGTTTACTAATGCTTTTGTTTTCAAATTAAAACATTACCTTAACTATATTTACTTCATATTGGCTCCTTTAGAAACCAAACACAACCTGAATATTTATGTGTCTGCAGGTAAGTAGTACTCATTCAGAAAGTACTGTTTTTCAGTCACATACAAGCATGCAGGATCAGGCCCTAACTTTATGGCTCTAGAGTCACAATGCTGCAGAAATTCAATCCTGCATATGCTGTATCTGATCACTGCAGTGCTTCACAAATTATGCAAGCTACTAGAAGTGCTTAACTTCCAACACAAGTGATATATACTCTCTGCACTGTAAAAGAAGTATAGAGCAAGTAGCCAAACATACTGAGTTCTGTTGCATCAGTGACCTCAAATAAACCAAATTCATTACATCATTGTATGCTGAAAATCATGTCAAGGTATATAATTTTGGTTCATTCCATGAAATAACCAAAGATTCTGATGATCAGGAAGCATGGTGCTTTTACCATCAAAATATCTGAGCTTCTCAGATCTCCATCTAAAATCCTTTTGCTTAATTTTAGACATGTTAATCATCTTTAAATCACATTGACTTTACGCAATGGTCTGTCATCCTCCATAATCAAAACATTCTTAAGCTGAGGTACAAGGTAGAAAAATACTGGTGTTTTGCTTTGGGAGAGCTATATTCACAGCCATCAATATCTCATAATTAAAAGCTGAAACATACCCTGAGAATAAGATGTTTTAATTCATCATCTGATAAAAAAGCAGGCTTATAGTTTGCTTCTGTATATGGATTTGTAGCACCTAAAGAAAAAAAAAAATCCCCTATATATTACTAAGTTTGCAATACACAAATTTGACGATAAACACTTAAATGAGCAATATTCCTTTGGCTCCTCTTTGTACTGTTATTCTTTTCAGTTGTTTCTTAAGATGAAAGTTGCTTTTTTTGTTCTCTTTTACTATCTAGATGAACTTTGCAGGTATTGGCCCAGAAAAGGATGAAACCCTTTTGCTAAAAACACAAACATACTAAAGTGTAGGTCATAATTTGAATTAAATGTCTTCTGAGATAAAAATTGTTCCTCAACATATTTTTTGCCTTGAGTGCTGTGCTTGACTTAGGAAGATCTATTCTCAACATTAGAGGTCAAAAGTAGGAAATTAATTTATAAAAAAAGATTTCTACCTTCAAACTATTTCTTCTTCCTAGAACCTAGTAAAATATGACAAGGTCACTTAACCAGACTATCAGTTAAGAGCTTACAAATTGGTTCTCTCATTCCATGTCAGAGACATAAAGCCCAACATTACAGAGGCTGTATCTAACGACATCAAACTCCCCAAATTATCAACAAATGAGGCAGTTAGTTGTTCTAGCATAATTCTTCCCATTCAATTTCCTTTAGAAAGACAAAAGGGAATCAAATTAGTAACCACTGAACTGTTATTATGTACTAATCTAGCCAAATGACAGTGGCAGAAAAAAGTTAAACTTAAAAAAATGCTACGATAAATATGGCTGGAATATGCCAGGCCTCATAGGAACTAGGAAAGTGACTCTTTCTGGAAATTTGCTGCACCACTATCCTTTGTGAGGGACATACTCTCTGGAGGCTTAAGCTTCCATCATCACCACAGATTGCATCCAACAACTGATTCACTCTTAGACAAAGTTCTAGGACATACAGAATTTAAAACAATCCCAACCCTTCCAAAACCACAAGAGTTTCCTTTCAGGTGCTTGTAACAGAAACCAATTAAAATTACTCAAATCAAATTCTCAAAGTACTGCTTACTCTTTCACAAAGTGTTAATGGTACGAAAACAGATCTCGCCAGTCCTGTAGGAATATTACTCATACCTAAAACCTAACTTTCTGTCCAAACAAATCTTGCACACTGCCTGCCTAAGAGCATTGCTCAGTGCTACACAGGTAAGTGTGGACTGCCACTTAAGCCCTTTGTTCCCTTCCCCTGCACACCTCAGCTGCTTTGCCTTTCTTGAATCTAGCGATGGTGATCAATAAGGTCAGCCTCCTGACTTGATGGAAAATTCTTTGCTCGCACAAAAAAGCTCCCCATCAGATATCACATCATGAACCTGCAGTTGCTCATCTGCAAAACAGAGGGGAAAGGGAGGCCATGTCTCTTAAATGGTAGCTTCATGTTACAACAAACTAGCCATAGCATAAAGCCACACCTTGAGTTGGAAGGTACAGTCTGCAGCATTTGTCTTTCCATGACTTGAGTCTCTCAGCCTTTGCTAGCCCACACAAACTCCTTTTTTTTCTAGGTTCTGATATATTTGGTATTCTTAAGGATTCCAAAAGGAAAAAAAAAAGTGCTAAAGATGACATCTGACTAAGTTCAAAGGTGTTTCTAAGGAAGGAGTCATGGAGGATAAAAAGGAAAGGCAGCCTCATTACAGTTTCATGTTGTAACCAAATCTACATCTTCATGGCTGTATCTGATGAAAGGCTCTGGATGCTTAAGACTACAGCACTATCAGGTGAGAAAGTCAGGAAAGGAGTTCTGAAGAGAATTCCATCGTGAACCACAGCACAGACAAGATGCACACATAAGGGCTCCAGCAGAACAAGTAGCTCCAGCAAAGGAACAGCATGCTTACGTCATCTCTTCTACACAGAAAAGCCCTAAACAACAGCTTTAGCAAGAGACTGAAGTGAGATACTTTTCTAACGTCACTCTTTAAAACAAACAAACAAAAAAAACCCCTTAAAGCTACAGAATTTAACAAAAAAACCCCCCTTAAAGCTACAGAATTTAACAATTTGATTTGCTAGAAGAATATGCATTAGTCCCCCCATACCTTAAAAATGGCTAATTTTTAAGCAGCTCAGGTGAATTTAACAAGTTAAAAGTTCTTTAATCTCCACAAGTGTAACTACACCAAACAAAAGTAGTGTTGCAAACTCCTTAGGTGCCTACAGCTCATGAAAAATTTTGGAATCTCAAGAGCTATGGTGTGCCGCAGTAACCTATAAATGAAACAGAATCACCTGCTAATAAAAGTCCTCCTGCAGGGCATTAACTTACTCCTTTTTTGCAGAGGCAAGAAAGAGGGAGAAAATTAATGGCTTTGGGGAAACTCCATATTGTTCCCTCCCCACCAACTTACCACGTAATGTTTTCATATGCTGGACTGCCATTCTCAACACAGTGAGTTTATCTAGTTTTCGAGACATAGCGTTGCATGTTGGTACCAAAGACGCCAGTTCATCTATAAAACTGTTCATTTTATCTCTACGCCTTTTTTCAATTTGACTGTGAGCCTCCCTAAACAAGTACGGTGGTGAGGAAAAACAAGAAAGCATGAGAAAATAAATCATTAAAAAATAATCCAACTCTTGAAAAACAGAAATGCAAAATAACCTCCCCCTGACAATTAAGTCACCCTCTTATCCTCATGACAAGGCCATCCACATACAGAGAGTTCTCCAGACATTAAATGTTCATTATTTGGGTGAGTAACAGTTATAAGCAATAGGTAAGGCTGCAGCACATGGCTCTAATTTACCAGAAAACACATATAATGTTGGTCACCCTGTACACCGCATATTCAGTTCTGAAACCATACATTAGACAGCACAAAATTATCTTACGAATTTCCTACTGCTGTCCAATACTTCTTAGCACATACACCAAAACCTAACAGGAGTCACAAAGGTCACAGGTAAGCAAATTCCAGTGTATATAAAAATTGAATAAAGCATTCAATTAAGTATTGTAACCAGTATACTATATAAATGTACTAAGGATTTAAAACTATCTCTTGCTGTGGCAATATAAGTTTTCTAAACATCCTACAGTTTTCCATTTAAAGTATTTGAGATACCTCTGAACTAAGCTCTTGCTTAACCAGGAACATGATGATCAACACTGATTTTATTTTTGTTCTGTATCTTCAAATATTACAGAGTCTCTATGAATACTTTTGTGACCCACTATGAGTTTAAAGAAACAAGATTACAAATGTAACATTACCAGAAATATGTGCAGACTTCAGTTTCAATGTTAATATTAACAGAAGTGACTAAAAACATATTTTAATAAAGTTATCTACCAAATCAGCATTTTCACAAAACTATATGCAGTTCATACAAAAAAAAAAAAAGTTAGTGTAAAAATATGGAAAAACAACAGAAGGTCAAAGCTATAAAAATTTATTTTCAGAATAACAAACACATGCAAATATTCCTTATATAGCAAAAGGTGAGATAGCAATTCTTTTCAATATACTTGTTAAGGGTATATTACCTTGCATTTTTTATTCTCCCTTGTTGGTCTGTATACTCCAATCTGTTAAGAAATGGTATCACAAAATTACAGTACTGAAAACAATTCTTTTAGTGCATCTCACATACCTACTGACCTTCATCAAAAATCAGCATTTTATTTGATTCTTTATTTAACCATTCCTCAGAAAAGATCATTATTTACAATATTGCAGTGCGTCTCAAACTTTTTTTTTTTTTAATTTCTGTAACAACATTATGCCTTTTTCCTGGAAAAAAAAAACAGTTTGGGGCACCTGACTGCAGTGACATTGAACACTGATATCTAAACACAGGATCCTATGTTAGTACAGTGGAACTAACAATTTACTGACTGTATCAATAGTACCTTCCATGTTGGTCATCTTTATCTGTGTCCATACCTTCCCTGCAGAAACAGAATAAAGCAATTTATCACAAATTAAGCAGGATTAGCAAAGCTCTTATCAAACTGTAATAGAATTATTATAAAGTGTTCCTGCCACATTTAAAGAATACAAAAATGAAAACTTGGAAGGACTAGAGAAGTTCTGGTTTTTGCAATACTAAAACATTTTCTTAAACTGGTTTTCTCCTTTAGAGCAAGCCAAATGGCACAGTTTGATGTATTTGACAGTAAAACATGCTGCAGTTCAAAGACATCATCTATTATAAAATGTTTTTCAATTAACTGGAGAAAAAAAAATGAAAAAGGACATATCATTTTTCATGCCTTCATCAGAAATATGGCAATTAACTTGCACTTTCCACAGTTAAAGGTTTGAACATAGGCAGTCATCGAAGTGGGTACCGTAAAATCCACAAGTTGCCCTGAATTAACTTGTGCAAACGTCTGTGTGTTCTACAGCTTAGTTTGCCTAACGGTAGATGATTTGGAGGTAGGAGACAGTAATAATCTAGACCACATAATATATTTAAACATTGAAAGTGGCCAAGAAGAAGGACAAGATTGGAGATTGTATGAAACTAACCAGACTTATTTTAAATTAGTACAACTTTTCAGTGTAGACGCATGGCTTGGATTTGTCTCAACACCTGAAAAAAAAAATCTAAGGAAGGAGGCACGAGTGATAAAAAGAAAAAGGATCCTTCTCACTACATTTATACTTTGTAATCATAACTACAGAAATAAGAAGAGAGGAAAGCCTAAATCTTCACATTAGTACCTGGTAAAAGACTTTGGATGCCTAAGACTACAGCACTATCAAACAAAAGAATTAACAAAAAGAATTAGGAAGAGAATGTTTTGATATATTTAAATCTGTACAACTGTGTTTAAACGGACATTCTTAAATCTGGCTTATTCTGGTTTAAATTGTACCTGTAAGTTGTAGGTAAAGGGAGGGAATGATGAGGAAAAAGACACAGCATCTTTTTCAAGTTTGAAGTGAAACTGATTATTGAAATATTTATACTTACTCAAAAGGAAAGCCATCAAGTCTGAAAAGATAATAAAAAAAAAATTACACCCTACATAAGAAGTTGTAACACTACCTACATTTTTGCTGAACTTCTTAAACTAATAATTTATATTCTATTTGAAATGAAAGCACAATGAAAACAAAGACAATAGCAATGAATGTTCATATTTTAAGGTGACAAATTTGTTCAAGTTGATCTACTTTCAGAAAGAATAATTCTGCTTTTTAAGATGGGATATTGTTACAGTTCATTACACTAAATGTGAAACATTAGACATAATTTAGGACAGTTGTTTCACTATTATGCGAATTACTATGATACTGTTTCATCTGCAGAAACAAAAAGATCTCTGCTCTACACATATTGCCCTTGTGGTCAGGTAAATGAAATTTCAGAGTACTCCAAAGCCAGGAATAAAAAACATATCTGAAGTTTCTCAGTTTTTTGATTCTGCCCAGCAGGACAGATAACCATTTTCTCTTAGTTAGTACTGATCCTAATTCTGAAAATTATACAGACCTCCTCATATCATAAGGAAAATAAAAGGAATCTCTACATGCAAATTAAYTGCTGGCATCACTTCAAGACTGCAAAGGGGCCTGAAACAGCACTGAGCTTTAACACATTGAGAGGCTAGGTGGTTTTTTAGAAGTTTTATGACAATCCTTTTCATGTTAGTCATTAACATATTACCATTATTTCAGTTCAATATTAGACATTAGCATTCTTAAAAATAAACATAACAGTCTTTCATATATTATTCATTGTACTTTCTAATTAATCACCTTTGTGGTTAGTTTTTAAAGAAGTTTGAATAATGCTAAGTGTTTTCTTCATCTCTCAATTTGCACATTCAAGTTACTGTATTAGCCAATGGCTCAAAGCACTTCTGATGCTTACAAAGAAATAGCATGCAGGTCTAGAGTAAGACTTAGAAACAGAAATGAGGCATCAATTATCCACTTATATAGGTAGCTGAACTACTGTTCCCAGGGAATGATTTATACTCTGTAGTAAATCACATGGTAGATACGGCATCTCAGTTCTTAGTTGTTTCAGTGCAAATTCATTTACAATCAAGTTGCTAATGAAAATTGATCTGATCTTTAGCTACAGGATGCTTGCTGGGACACAAAGTTCACTTTAGCCTTAGAAGAACCGAAAAGAAAAACCTAAAAAAGGTATTTTCACCAGGTAACTTACTAATGCTTCAGGTCAGTTTTAATTTTTATCATATATTATTTTAACTTAAAACTTTATTCCTAAGAAAGGAACTAGCTGTTTAGGGACCTGTGTGCAAAGTCTTGGATTCCAGCACGTGACTAGAACAGACTGTAGTGGAGAACGGATAACCTTTGCTGAAGTGACAGCAGTAGGTTGGACCGGAATTTCCCTTGAGGGGTTGCAGGAGAAAGAATTGAGATGAAGCTGGTATGGAGAGCTGAAAGAGCAGCTCACCAATAAGCTTGTTTGTACTTGAGAGGTCAACGGAGAACAACACCAAAACAGTCAGGTTCTTCCTTACTCCTTGACTAACTTCACTGGTCAAGGAAGCATAAAGCTGGACACTCATAACAATTTATAAAAGAAACAGATTGTTAATGGGCAGCAAAAAGCTGAACAGTGGCATCTCTGAATAACATTTACAGATACGTACATACAGAAAGATGAATCAAGGGAGTCTATCTTAAGTTCTATGCAAAAATAGGAATTTTTTGAAACCACCACTTCCTTTGCAACACAACATGAACTGTAGTAAGAAGACAGCCATTGTAAACTTATTTTACTTAGGATTTAAGGAAACAGTATTTTCACATATTTAATAAAATGCACACACAACCTAAAGGGCAGAATTATAACTTACAAGAGCAAGCTGTCTTTTGGAAAAGAGGACTTGAGCAATGCTTCCTAGCCAGAAGAATAAAGATGGAGAAATCCTTTCTAGAGAAGAGGAAGTTGGTAAGATTGAAGCTGTTCACTGAATTTTGCAGTAGTCAATTCAACTAGAGGGAGTCATCTTTTTTTCAGGAAGGCTAAATGCATATTATGGAAGATAGGTATGTAGTAAGTATGTCCATAGTCTCTAAACAGTAACTAAAGTTTTGCACATAAGTCATCCTAAAGAGAAGCTCTCTGCACAGGGAACCTAAATCTCAATTGTTATGCTTAGACTGGATTAAAAATTATACCCCTCCCTGCAAAAGGAATTTCCAACAATCCAATAGCCCATGACAATAAAATCTGTGGAGAGTTGCATAAAAATGGATGTTACATAAAAATGGACTACATAGCTATATTAATGGATGGGACCCATCCATAAATTAACCTGCAGCTAGCCGCTATAAAGTTGTAACACATATGATGAGGGCAAAAATAGGTGAACAGAAGGAACTATTCCTAGTTCTGCTTCTGCTTTTTAACTGATTAATTTCCTTCCTGCTAGTCAGACTATCTACTTCCTATGTAAATGGTCAATATAATCATCCTTCACACTGTACATTTCATCTATATTAATTTATCTTTCCTGACCATGTAAAAGATTTCTCTCCTCACCCTTATCACAAAAGCCTTGGTACAGATTGTGACACTAGCTGCATAGCCCTCAAAACTGGCTGCACTGAAATGAAGGCTTTATGTTTATTATTAAATAAGGAACTTTCTTATTAGTGTATAGTAACTTTTTCCTTCATTAAAACCTTTACAACAGGTTATCATGAAAAGGTTATTAAAAAAATTACTATAAATACTTCCATTGTCCCCCCACCATGATGTTCTGTCATAATCTCTTCTCAACAGTGCTAAATCAAGAGAAATCTAACTTACTGATAATCAGTAGAGCTTCCTTTCCTTTTCCTATTACAATCCATTCCTGAAGTGCTAAGGGAACTGGAGATCAAGTCAGTAGGATCTGGTGACATGAAGTCACTAATTGTAGAAGAAATGTCCATCCTTTGGTCTGCCATTGGTTTGTCTGAAGTTATCAAAAAGAAAAGGAAAAAAAAAAAAAGACTGCATTAACAGAATCAGAAATTTACATATTTTTAACCAAAAAACAAATTTCAAACTTAGTATACTTAATATCTGCAATAACTACAATTCCATTATTTGCTTTTGTCATAAAACAGAGACAGGTTAGTACTGTTTCTTTCAACTGCTGTTGTATTAAACACAGCATACAAACCATTCTCAAAACACATTACTTAACACAATGTTTTGCAGAATCCTCAACATGAGCTGGAACTAAACTGGGTTTACTGTTAACTGGCCAGCCAACTGCTGCTAACCAACATAAAGGATAAGTTCTGTTTGCCTTTTGCCTATTGGGGACAATAATTTGAGTGTCTCTCTCCTTCAGTTGCAGATCATATTCTCAAAGTTCATAAACTTTGCGAGCTCCACTTCCATTAAATTCCATGAAATAGAGTTCAAAATACTTCCAGAGTAAAACAGGTTAAATGAACACCAGCACAAGAGTCCCCACAAATAAAAACCTAATAACCCAGCTATGGTCTAAGAAGCCTAGTTAAAGGTGCAAAGGAATTTGATTAGCTTTTTGTTCTAAAGGATGTACATTTTAATCCTCTAGACTGCAAATAGCTCATTTAATTATATTGTTTGTAGAGACATAGTAAACAGCTTATCCATTACTAAAGGGCATCAACTGTGAAACAAAGAATTTTACCTAGGGAAAGAAGCTGATGCTCAGCCTGAAGCAGTTGATCACTTTAAAACATTTTCATGCCTTGTAATTTGTTAGTCAAATATTTCCAAGAACCTGAACAGGAAGAAAATCAGCTATCATGAAAATCACTTTCAAGATAAGTTTGTCTCGAACAACTATTTTAGACAAAGTTTACAATAGCAAATAGATACTTTAACAAAAAATAAAATTTCTGTTTTCTACTTGAGAGTCAAATTTTAATTTTCTTTAATAAAGTATAGAAGCTTTATCCATTATCAACAAAGTTAGATGATGGGATGTGCATCTTCAAAGGACCCAGCTTTGGAACAGAACAGGTATCCTCAACATCAGTTCCCTCTGGGACCTGTTTATCACTCCTTGGTCTTTTCAACTAGTCACATAAAAACCCTCCACAAAACAACGATCAGATCTGAATGCATTTACTCTTAGATGCTACCAGAATGAGTCAAACGGCTGCACAGCGTGAAAGATAGACTGATCCTTTCATTTCCTGGCTGCTTCACTTTTAAGCTAACCATAGCAGTAAGATGATTTGGGCTGGGTTTACTGCTTTATTTTACTTTGTAATAGTAGCTGGTATTTTCAAAGGAAAGATGGTTAAAATTATTGTTCTATTCTGCAGGCTTCAAGTTTTAAATCAAATCCACACACCATACTGTAACTCAAGCCCTCAGCTATGTCTCCCAACTACACTGTAAGCTTAGTGGCCAGCTTGCATATGGATGCCCTTCGCTTCCAGGTTTCTGTCATGAAATACTTTTCAGCAAAACTTACTGTGTGAGACTATGACCTTAAAACAGTTCTAACAATCTGTCTCTAGTAAAGGTTAAATTTTTGAAAGTATTTGAAAGCACTGTTTTGTGGTTTATATATCTGCAAGCATTGCTACTGCCTTTCCAGCCTGCGACGAGAGCAGAACATGCTGCGTACGCAGAGCAGCAGCACACACTTTCAGATGTTCTCAAGTCTAACTAGCATTCTGTCAATGTGAACGTGTTGCAACTGATTCTACTGCATCATGTATAAAGACATGTTAAAAAGTTATAAACTAACAGAAACCCCACAAAATCCAAAGTCAAGGGTATCATTTTCTTCATGTTTCTTCAACTTGTGAACAGAGGATCATCCTGTACTTCTGGAAGCAGAGCTTCCAAGCTGAGGGGTTCATCATCCATCTCACCATTCATCAGACTTCTCTGTGGTCTTTTCTCAGTATCAAAACAAAAAGTTCGGTATTTCTGAATGTGTGGACATACTGGTAACAGCAAGTTTAGAGTTGGCACCAGGTCACTGACAAAAGCTAAATCGATATAAGTTTAAATCAAATTATGAGTTCTCATTGAATCCAGAATCATAACTGATTTTAGAAGGCAGCTGTCATCCATGCTAATATAGTTACTTGTAGATCAGGCCTAATTTTCTTCTTACTTCAGCCCTTTCCTAGTTGTCTACTTTGTCCGTCTTACCCAAAGCAGCACAACTACAAATCTAGTCATATGATCAAGTTACTGAGGTCTATGAGATTACCACACCTTAATTTATAACACACCAGTTAAACCATAGTCACTGACCATTTCTCTCTTCTTGGTCTCTCTATCAGATGCAAAGAGAACATTATCTTCAACCTCAGTTAATGCGCAATAGTTAGTTACAGCTACACTTAGAGTGGCCTGTGCCTAAGGCCTACGCATTTAGTGATAAAGTACTATCACACCTAACTGCCTACAGTGATATTTTTCTATGCTAAGTGCTGTGCATCCAGAATTCAGTCCTCTAATCTATCATAAAACCCTGGGCACTGTGCAATGCATGCTCTGGAAATGAGCAGTTTCCAAAATTTCTGGCCGAGTCACGCACCATTAACTTTCCAAAGCTCCTGAACACCACTATATACCACTACCTGAGTACTTGTTGAGCTCAAATTTTACTGCTTAAGGTAGTTTTATAGACCTCAGAGAGAAGGTTGGGACTCACTGGAAAAAAAGAAATGTTTTCCCAAGTTTGACATAGTCTTTTTAAGAGTACCTACAATAGTCAACGTTTTAGAAGGAAAGAGAAGGAAAAAAGGGATACGATGAGAAAAGGGGATGAGAAGAAAAAAAGGGAAAAAAAGGCTGCACAAGTCATCAGTATGTTTTCATGCAAAAAACTGCTTTGCTGTTCACCTCAAAACATAACTTTAAAAATCAGTTTCACAGAAAAATTCTATAAATTAAGAATTCATTCAACTGTGCTACTATTTTAAATTGTATAAATAACAAGAGCATATACTTTAAAGTTTCAAAGCAGCAATTTTAAATGCCTAGGTCATGTAAACAGAGCAAAACTACATTAAAAAAAAAAAAGAACTCTCAATTTCTTTTCGAGTTAGCCCCTTCTCCACAATGGCCCAAATGCTCATCTCGTTCTAACACACGTCCTACATTTCAGCATTATGGGAATTAAGAATCATGTATGTCTCTTGAAATGAGGTTTAATGTTAAAAAATGTCAACCCAATGATCAGAGGAACATCAGCATGCCCCAGTATAATAAGCAGTAAACATTTCAGCAAAATTTGTTTTATTGTTAGGCTATCTTAAAATTCTGGAAAAGGAAATACTTTAGTAGCTTTTCAGCCTCAAGCTGCTGGTTGTTCAATGGCTCAAAAAATCCTCTACAAAAAGTAACACAGAAAAAAATACCCATAGATATAAGCAAAGCCCAAATCTTCCAATTATGACCCTATGCCTGTTGCCAAGATACTTCAAGAACCTACTTGAAAAAATGCCAAGTAGGTCACTTCCTGATTAAATTCCCCTGTAGGTAAGAATTAAACGATATTTTGTCACTGTGTTGCATCAGATGGTGTCTCTCCACAGCCTAGTTTGGACTACTTCCTTCAGGATTCCCCTCCCTCACCTTCAGTCTTTCTCTAACCCCCCATAAGGAGGCTAATGACACAGTAAACACAAATCTTATTGTTCATCTGTTAAAAAACAAAAAACTGTTAGATGTCACATGACTAGCTTAATCATGCAGCAAAGCTGATCACGAGCACATAAACACCTCTGAGCAAATCAAGGTCAGAGCTAAAATAGGTCAACTAAGTCTGCCAAGCACCCATCTGGGAAGTCCGGACCTCTTTATGAAAGCACCACCAGCTTCAGCCACCCCCCAGGCAAGATTCAACTACTTCCAACATAAATTTATTTAAAAAGAAACATAATTCATAACTTTGTGAATCAGAAGTGTGTCATATACTAAAAGCATTATTTCACGATAAAGGAAAACTGTGGTGTGGCTTCCTTAAGAAATAATTGAGGAGATACTTATTGTCCTTATGAGTAATGACTGAATTGAAAACAGACAGCTAGAAGGGAAATCTTTCTTCCCTTCATAGCAATATTCTGTCTCAGACATTAATTTACACAGTATGGACGAGTAAGAAACAGAAGAGTAAAGATTATTTATCTCCACTATCTATATTTCTCCAAGATGTGTTGTAGACATCTCCAGATATGGGTGCATTCAATAAAAGTGGGAGATTTCCGCTCAGCAGCACAAGGACCGCAGTATCCCTATGAGACTTTCAGGACAGACAGGCACATGCAGGCATTGATGCTGCAAATGACAAGCAGTTCTTTAATATCAGAAACTTTATTATGGAAAAACTCCATAAAAATCAAAGGAAGATCTCTGAACAAAAGCAGTGATATTTTCCTTTGCCTCCAGCACTAAAGGAGCAGCTGTCCGAGTACTCCGTATCCTGTTCAATATATTGATACTGTTTTGTTTTAATGGCATACTTGTATTTCTTGAACTTCCTGAAATTATTTGCAAGACTATTCTGTACTCCCAGAAGATAAAATGCCATGGGGTAGTATCATCTCATATGCAGATGTTTTAGATACACAGTACCCACTGGAGCATAGAACTGATTTTATCCTGCTCTGCTTGTTGTGGGCATCCTTTTACCGATCACTCAACACCATGGTTGCCAAACTCTGGCAGACCACAAGCCACATTTGAGTATTGGAACTCTTCCCTACCCAAGCACTCAGCAACAACAGTGGCTCATGCTTCCTCCCCATTCTCAACCACACACACAGCAGCAGTGATCAAATGGGCTCCTGCCCTCTTGTGTTATCAGTCACTGCTTGCTATCTGGCACCCTCACAACATGAGCTGCACAAGTACCCCTTTCTCTGTGGAAGGCAGAGCCACAGCCTTCAACTGCTGAAGTGACTTACTGTTCAAGCAGCTGTTCCCTGTCTTTCCTAAGGAAAAAGCAGAAGGCTGAAGGGAAGCATCCCATGAATTTAAACCAGCCACAAAGCTACAAGTTGAATCATTTTGACTTAAGGAAAAAAAGGCCTCCAATGAACAGAAGAAAAACTCCACAGGCACAAAGAACATCTTTCAGTTCTAGGAAGTCAGTTTAAAGGCAATTTCTCAATAGAGTGCCCGCATGCACTCCCCTGCCAAAATCAGGTTTGTTCATCACTAGTGCCTCTGAGAAAAGATATGTGTCGTATCATGGGATCACCCTACAGGAGTTTTCTAAACTCATGCAATGCTGTAAGTGGTAACAGAGCCATAGGACAACATTCTGAATGTTATCCTGCTTAGAGAAGCACTTAGACTTTTAGCTCAGGAGGTGCCTCATTTCTCATCTCTCCTTGCTTACAAGGGAAAGCACTAAAAGCTTTTACTCCTAGCTATTTTGGCAAAGAACTTTTATTTGATTCTTTGAAAAACCTAAAATAAGTGGTAACTAAAGCAATTTTTATGCAAGGAACTCCCTAAGACAGGCATGGAAGATGGTATCCTTCCTGAGGACTGGAAGAGAGCAAATTTCACTCCTATCTTCAAGGGCAAGAAGGAGGATCTAGGAATCTACAAGCCAGTCAGCCTCACCTTGATCCCTGGGAAGGTGATGGAGCARCTAGTCCTGGATACTATTTCCAGACACATGAAGGACAGGAAGGTGACTGGAATTAGTCAGTGTGGATTTATGAAGGGGAAAATCATGCTTAAGCAATATGCTAGCCTTCTATGATGAGATGATGAGCTTGCTTGAATGTGGATGTGCGCAGTGGATGTTGTTTACCTTGGTTTTAGTAAGGATTTTGACACCCATAACACTGTCATAGACAAGCTGAAGAGCTGCAGGGTGGATAAGTGGTCAGTAAGGTGGACTGCAAACTGGCTTAACTTCCATGCTCCAGTGGTTGTGACTTGCAGCATAAAGTCTAGCTAGAGACCAGTCACTAGTGGTGCACCCTAGGGGTTGATATAGGGGCCAATACTGTTCAACATTATCATTAATGACTTGGATGATAGGACAGAGTGCAACCTCAGAAAGTTTGTGGATAATACAAAATGGAGAGGAGTGGCTGATAACCAGATGACTGTACTGCTATTCAGACAGATCTCAACAGGCTGGAGAAATGGGCAAAGAGAAACCTCACAAAGTTCAGGAAAGGGAAACGCAGAGTCCTGCCCCTGGGAAGGAATAACCCCATGTACCAGTACAGGCTGGGACTGACCAGCTGGAAAGCAGCTCTGAAGAGAAGGACCTTGGGTTCCTGGTGGACAACAAGTTGAATATGAACTTCTTATGGCAAAGAAGGCCAACAGCCTTCTGTGCTGCATTAGATAGAGTGTCACCAGCAGGGTGGGTGGGTAGGTAAGTGATATTTCCCCTCTCCTGAGCACTGGTGAGGCCACTTCTGGAGGGCTGTGTCCAGGGCTGGGCTCCCCAGGGCAATAGAGCCATGCACCTGCTGGAGTAAGGCCCATGAAGGGCCACAAAGATTGTAGAGGGATTGGAGCATTACTCATATGAGGAGAGGCTGAGAGAGCTAGGACTGTTCAGTCTCATGAAGAGAAGGCTCAGGGAATCTTATCAATGTGTATAAATACCTGATGGGAGGGAGTAAAGAGGGCAAAATGATCACATAGGCAAATATCATCCAATTCTGACCTAATCCAATTTCACAGCATCTATAGAATGGTTGAGGTTGGCAGGGACCTCTGGAGATCATCTGGTCCAATACCTCTGCTCAAAACAGGGTCAGCTAGAGCAGGTTGCCCAGGTCCAGTGGGGTTCTGAATATCTCCACAGACTTCACAACCTCCCTGAGCAACCTGTTCTAATGTTTGGCCACTCTCACAGTAGARAAGTGTTTTCTTATGTTCAAGTGGAATTTCCAAAGTCTCAGTTTTTCCCTCTTATCCTGTCACTGGACGCCACTGAGAAGAGTATGGTCCCATCCCCTTTGCACCCTCCCATCAGGTATTTATCCACACTGATAAGATCCCCCTAAGCCTTCTCTTTTCAAGGCTCAAAAGTCCCAGCTCTCTCCACCTCTCCTCACAGGAGGAAGACTCCAATCTAAATCCATGTCCTTCTTGTCCCAGGGAGCCCAGCACTGGACATAACACTCCAGATGTGGCCTCACCAGTGCTCAGGAGAGGGGAAGGATCACCTACTTCAACCTGCTGGCAATGCTCTAATGCAGATCAGAAGCTAATGCAACCTAATGCAGCACAGAAGGCTGCTGGCTGCCTTTGCCACCAGGGCACATTGTTGACTCATATTCAACTTGTCTACCAGGAACCCCCCCCAGGTCCTTCTCTGCAGAGCTGCTTTCCAGCCGGTCAGTCCCAGCCTGTACTGGTACATAGGGTTATTCCTTCCCAGGCACAGGACGCCGCACTTCCCTTTCCTGAACTTCAGGAAGTTCCTCTTTGCCCATTTCTCCAGCCTGTTGAGATCTGTCTGAATAGCAATGCAATCAACTGGTTATCAGCCACTCCTCCCCATTTTGTATTGTCTGCATGTATAAGTATGAAGCTTCAGACAGTGTGGAAGGAAAGGAAAAGGAGCTGGTTCTACAAAGAGGGCTGAGAAGATTTAAGGAAAACAAAACAAGCAAGCAAAACCTAACATGTTCTTCTCTCAGTGAAGCAGACAAATACCTGTTTTGAGGCCGACAGTCTTGCTGATGGAGATTACAGACCATGGTGGGGGGGCGGGGGGAAGAACTGGAACAAAACCAAACCCCACCCATGCCCCTTCAAGGAATCAAATCTTGAGACTAAAAAGAGGTTGTCCACTCTACAGATGAGGTATTTCCCCTGTAGGGCCAGGGATACGTACCACTAGTGATATAGTGAAAAGTCTAGCATAAAATTCTACTGAATGGGCACTGGATTTGGAGACTGTATCATTATCAGAAGCAGCATCCTGACTAACCATTCAACCCTCAGCTACAGGGGATTTCATTTCCTCCCACATCTCAAGGGAATCTGTCTGCCAATCTATTCAGCGAATCCCAGCTAAGAGTTTCAAAGCTTGCTAGTTTGTAATCCTTATTGAAAGCTATACCATCTACAAACTTTCCTTCAGTCAGGACTAGACTCTTTGGCCTCTGATCCTTTGAAATAAGCTCATGTTGGCCTGTTTAAACACTTCCTTTTGGGCAGCCATCAAAAGAAAACCTCACACGGGAATTAATCAAACCTTTGTGAAAGGGTGGTGATAGACACTCTTGGAAATTAGTACTAAGATGCTGCTGTTATCAAAGAACTTGGCTTGCTTTAATAACCAACCCACCAATACACATACTCTTAAGTTTTCAGGAGTTGCTTCCACAGGAATAACAAAGTGGATCAGCCCTTCTTGGAAGGCTTCAAGGGATTTCTGCAGCACACCTACTAGAGAGGGTTGTTACCCACACATAAAGCAAACCTGTAGCCTCTGCACAGGCCTCAAAGCAACAAGTATTGATCCTGCAGTCACTAAATACTGGGTATAATGATATTGGCGATCAAATAAATTACCAAGCTTAGCCACAGTGGCCAGAACTAGAGTAATCAAATCCGATGTCTTAGCTGAGACAGCAGGGACAAGTGGATGCTACCTCAGAGTTGTTGCAGGCATTTCACTGCGAGTCTTATGACATTTTACAGACACACTAAGACCCACACAGGTATTCTAGAAAAATTTTCAGTTTTTATCTCAAATGTCAATGAGATGGAGATTTTAAGGAGGTTTACAAAAAAGTAAAGCTGTCAATAAAAGAGCCAATCTCCTACAAAGGGTAGGAGAAATTAAACAGAGTTAAGCCTACGTATAAGTAAATATCAGTGTAAGATCCACTCTCAATTAGCACACTTCCTCATGACTTTGGATTCGTTACTTAACAGGGCCCAGGTGATCAAAAATCACCAGTTTGATTTTACTGGACACAGATAAAACTGAGAGGAAATAAAGTTATAGTTATTTGAGAACAGTTGCCTTCAGAAGAAAAATGAACTTTGATATTAGAAGTGTTTTCATTATTCACAAAAAAATACTTTAAGACAATGGTATAGACATTTTGTTCAGCATAGCGCCCCAAAATTTCTGTAAGTTATAGAACAAAATAGTTATACATWATATTAAAAAATAGGGACCACCAATGTTAAACACTGGTAAAGTAAGTTCACAGAAATCTATATGTTAAGATGTAGTGTTTAATATTCATTTATTCCAATCCCTCAGAAGACTTTCTGAATGCATGGGAAGGAACAAAGTATTAGCTTTTCAATATTACAGAAAAAAAAATGAATAACACTTAAAATTAATAGACAACAGAAGCTTCAAGTCCTTTGGCTGCACACCAAATTCTACTCTTTTAACACCAAAATTCTTTATTCTAATAGTAATGACTGATCCCTATACAGTCCAAGTATAAAAATCTACTCCCTAAATTACTGAAATATAAGCTTAGTCTGGTTGTCAAACTGAGTTTCCAAGCCAGGTCCAGCCTCCAGTGAGTGAAGCCTGCACTGTTTTACAACCATAGAATGCAATCTTTATCAAATCCAAGCCATCCAAAAGATTTTTGGGAGATAAAAGACTGAGGGAAAGCTATCCTACTAGGTGGGCAAAACTATTATCCAGAATTAATATGTCTTAAGTAACAATCTAACCAAAGATATTGTTGACTTCCGTAGGAGCTTATGTATTTCAGTGTGCTTTGATTGGGACCCTTAAAAAACAAATCTCTCAACTGAGGAAGCAATGGTTTTGTGAAGTCTCYCAAACTGTATGTATTGCTCCTAATCTGTCAAAGCAATATGTCTTGTCTTGTGCAGCATTCAACAGTCAACTTCAAAGCAGAAATTACAAAAAAAACCCTACCACACTCCTTAAGAGAACTGTACACAATCTGGAATAACAGACATTTCCAGAACAGGAGAAGCATAAAAGGTTAATAGGATAATCTACTTAACTCATTCCTCCTGTTTACACAAACAGTAGAAGTTTACAAATCAGTGCATCTAACTGAGAATGCCTACCTTTTGCACATGCAATCAAAAAGATGCAGCTTTCTATTCTAAGAGTTCATCTTACTCCAACCTATGAGCATTGCTTTTTGCAGGCATATCCTTTAGATACAAGTTTTAAGGATATCCTCATCCTTCAATTATCTAAACTGGATAAGCTAAGTTTCACACAATTTAATATATGTGATCTAATTTAGGGCTTAAGAATAAGTGTCCTGAAGCCCGATTGTTCATTGCAAACAATATTATTACCATGACGTGTTCTGGACAAGTTGAAGTTTTCCTTACTGTGGCTAAGTGAAGCTCCAATATTCTCACAATTTGGCAAATATTCTTCCTGCAGTTCATCATCTCCAAAGTTGCCTTTCAATGGCAGGAATGCAAGTTCCTCTCACAAAGTTATAAGAAATGTGTCTTCTAGAGGGTCTCTGTATGAGATACTAGTCTTGCAAAACACTTACTCATGTACTTCAAAGGTCAAAACTATATGTCAGATACCTCTCTAATACTTACCCAGCCTGATCTTTTATTCTAACACACCATGGAACCCATTCTAGGATTTCTTCCTCAAGCTTACAACTTCTGTTTGTGCTTTAATATATTTTGCAATAGGATGTTTTGATTTAAAGATTTCAAGTGAGAACAAGCTTTTACTCAAGCCAACATTCTTTTCTTAATGGCAAAGCACCATTTTTGCACTCCAAGTTGGCTACCCAGCTTCCAGCTACTGAATTTGCTATGTGCTATTTTAAGGTTTCAAAACATTTAGAAACTCTTCTTAATTATTTTGAATTCCTTCTCTCCTCCTCATACTGGAGAATTGTAGGCATCAAAACTAGACATTGCATTCAAGCACTGATGTGACTAATCCTGCCTAAGTAATAAGTCCTCACTTGACTTTCTCTTGTTTTTGCATTCAGGGATATGTTGCCATTTTTCAGTTTACCAGGCTGAACCACCACACACTTCTTGCCTCTCAAATGCATCTATTAAGATGACAAAGTTAGTTTCCTGCATCTTGCTTTGGGTTGGATCACCTGGTCCAAATACTGTTAGACATTCTCTGTACAGTAAAGTCCATTTTTCAGTCATATGACTGCAACAAACCCAACTGCATTTGGCATGTGTGAGACCTTTCAGAGATCTGTTGCTAAACAAGTTAAAACAACTAATAAAAAAATAACAGTTCAAAGAGTTTATATCTTCAGGGAAGAAAGCACAGAAACAAAAGGGCAAAAACATCATTAAGAGGAGTGCAGACATGGCTTATATTTATACCTAATCCTTTCGTTTCCAGCTCTTGCACAGTTCCTTTGGTCCTACTGAATTCCATCTCTGCCTGGAAGAAACTGTCCCTGCTCTCAGCACACTCTGCCAGTCTCTTTGCCAGCCTGACAAAGAGAAGTTGACAGGCTATCAGCTTCACTTTGATCCTAAAGTTATCTTGGGGAAAAACAAGATATTCTCAGCTTGCCTGAAACAAAGAGATATTCACCAATAAACTGCCTCTCTGTTGTTTCCTCCAGCATGCATCTCTCGCATTTTTCCCATCAATTTCTTTAAAAGCTCCTTTGGACTTTACACAAAGTTAGCTGTCAAACACATACACACCAGATTCATATGAACATCAATATTTCTTCCCTCAAACCATCTCAGTACTATGTTAGAGGCTCAGTTTCAATATTGTTCTCCCACCCACTACATCACTGTATTTTAGATAAAGGTATCACAGCTTTCTGTTTAGTATATGAGTAGGTACTCCGCAAAACCAAAAAAAGACTGCAGAAGAACATACAGTGACAGCATACCTACTGTATATCTTAAAATTTGTATGTGTAAATGGAGAAGATTACAATTTTCATTTCCTAACTTCCAACTTCAAGAAGGTAAAAATCCCAACTCATGCAAGTGGATCTGCATCTGGAGTCCCTTTGATTTCTGTGAAGCAACCATAAGTATTAACATAAATTATAAGCTTAACAGTTTGATTTCCTAAAGTCATACTATTTGCCAATGACTATCCAAATCAAGCTGGTAAAAACTGAGGCACTGAAGCAATTCAACAGTTGCATGTTTTCCATTAAACATACTAAGCAAGACACAAACATTAAATAAAGTTACTGCATGCCATTTTCAGTATTGTTCAATACTTCAAAAATAATACCTTCCCTGCCTCTTAAATGAATGATCCACTGCTAACACTGAGAAAGGCAGCATTTCGAAATGATGACAGCTCATGCTGTGGCATTATCTGCTACTCTGCTCTTCAGAATGATTGACTTAAAGCAGTTATGAACCACAGCAATAATAAAGACTGAGAACTAGGGCAAGTTCCCAAACCTTCCCTAGGACCAGCATAAATACTGATACAGTGCATTATAAGCAGAATTGCTGTAGCTGAAAACTACCCATTCAGCCATCCAACAAACAGCAGTGCTTGCTCTGGCACAGGACGGGGTGGCAGGACTGAAGAACAGCTTCTTCAAGACTTGAATCATACTTTTGTTGGTTTGAAATGACCGTGCAACCAGAAAGACAATTAAAAGTAGTCCTTTAACAGGACATTAAAAAGAAAGGTATAAGTGTCAACATACCATATGCTGAATGCATAAATGACTTATACTCTTGGCTTCTTCTGCCTCTGCATAGCACTAGCTATTTATTTTTCTTTCTAACTTGGATAAACTGGAATTTCTGTGCAATGTGGTACATCTACACAGTAAGCCCAGAGTAGCCTATGAGGTGCATTTCACTAATGCCAGCATCTAGAAAGTTTCGCTTCTTAGACTTCATAGATCACAACATTCAAAATAAGAGTCAGTAGAGTAAGTCAAGGGATAATCCAGGGAGAAACCATACAGAACATTTCCTGTCCTTTATGTTGATGCCCAGAGTAGTAAGTACCTTGATAAAAAAACTATACGGCTTGGAAAAAGTCATATTTGTGTAGCTCAGAAAAGCATGATATACTGTTAAAAACCTCACAGCAAAGTTTCACAGAATATCTGATATAACATTTTACAGACAACATCTGATATAACATTTGACTGGCCTTTTTTTTCTCTTCACTATTACCCTTCCCCCAGATTTCCTTTCCAGTACTCTGGCACAGACTTCCCACAGACTCCACAGGCTGTCTGCACAGCGTGTCGAATCAACCTGTTTATCAGGCTAAGTACTAACTTGATAGAAAGAACAGTCTTCCATGGGATTAGCAAACTGACTATCTTGCAGAAAGGTCAGATGATACTCAGAACCAGCACAAAGCAAGGGGGTGAGAGGTTGCCAGAAGGTGGGAAGCAGCAGAACTATCCCTTTCAACAGCAGGGAGTGGATAGAACATGCCTGCCACAACCTTTAACTGCATGTGCAGAGTGAAAATTGTTTTCCAGTTTTATCACAGCACTCCAGCAGGATTTATTTTCATATGCAAATTCCTGTGTGGTTTGTGCAAAGCAAGGTGTGCTGAAACCCTTCTACTAATCCACACCTGTGCTGTGACATTTCCTTTGCTTCAGGAATTTATTCTTTTGTGAATGACAAGTTAAGAATTTATAGACACACTACTGGAGGCTTCCTATTCAGTCTTTATTTGTTGCTTTAGCAGTAGTAGAAGCTTATTTTCTTAAGAAAGGCCTACAGCAATAGGAAAGCTCTTGACAGAAATGGCTCATGAACCACATTCCTCTTCTGTGTATTTATACATTAATGCTGATGTTCACAAGAACCAAATTTCCAAACCTGTGACATTCAGCTGCCATCTGGATTATTACATCTGGATGCAAGTCTTCACATGCATTTTTTTCAGACAGCATTTTAAATCTATGTTTTCTATTTTAATAGGAATAGTATTGTTTTAAATTATCATGTCTGCATGTGTACTTTTACATTATAATTGGAACTGAAAGCATTTTAAAATTGCTGCTGTATTTAGAACAAAGACTCACATTACCAAATGAAGATGTCCCTTCACAGAGAGAGAAGAGTGAGCAGGAAACATGGAGAATTCACTTAATAGGGCCTTATGCTATGCAGGCATCTTCACTGTTACAAAAAAATGGAAATAAAATACAGCAAGTGAGGAAGAACTGAGCATCACACGCACAGATCAAAAACCCCTCCAATGCCAAACACAGGTGAAATAGGAAGAAAACTCATTCAGAGAAAAAAACACAAAAGCACTCTTTTAGTAAAAACTGAAGTCTACGTTTTTTGTGATTGCTTGTTTGGTTCAAAAGTCTGCCCACAAAACCTCCCCTCACCCCCATGAAAACAGTACAGAGAAAGCAGGCATCTAACTGTTGCAAGCAAAAGTTTTCCCAACCCATTGTTCTATTCTGAAGTAGAACATTCCAGGACCTATGCAGTCTGATCCCAAAGGACCTGTGAAGGATCACTAGACAGTTCACATTCCTCCCCAGAAAGTTTAAGTAGGTTTAGAAGATCCTATTTCTGCAAGTAACAGACTTGTGACAAATGTTAATAATGCAGCCCCTTAGTTACCACTTACAAATACTCAGTTATTTACAGCTCCTGAACAGTACTGAGGATTTGGATATCGCCCAACAATTCAGATTATTAGAAAATGGAAAACTTTCCAATTTCACTCAACAGAACAAGATATGCAATCACTTCTGTATGAGGAACAATCAAGTAAGCTAATACACTTCAGCCTAGAAAACAGGCAATACCATGGTCTACAAAATTATCAAAAGTCACAGTAAGGACTGAGAAGGATTGTTCTCTCTTTCAGTGTGAGAATTAAGGACATCAAAAAAAGCTAGTAGGAGGCACATTGAAAACACGGCAGCTCTTCACACAACAGGTGACAGGCCTTGGAAACTCCCTACCAAGTAACATGAAGGCTAAAAGTTTATGGTTTCAAAAGAAATAGGACCAGTTCATGGAAAGGAATTCTGTTGAGGATTACCACATCTGGCTCATGAAGCCCCCGAGCTGAAGATAACTGGAGGCCAGTGTGAGAGGTCACATGCTTGCCCTCATCTTACTCTTCCCTAGGCAGTCACTAACAGACTCCACAGGAATTGGGCCTTCGTTCTGGCAGGGAATGATCATTCTTACCTTCTTTCAACATTAGCAAGAGAACATTATCTCAGTTTCTAAATATTCAAGGAAAACTGCTAATTACAGGAATGTCATACATACTTTCAAGAATATCCATAGTGAAAGTGTAAAGTACACAACAACCTCAAAAAACCCTTCTAGGATACCTCAGGTTTAAGTCACCTAACCTGCAGTCATCAGCATAGCATCACCTAACAAAAGATGGAAAGTTTCAATTCAGTACATGTTAAACTGAGTTTAGCAAAGCAAGCTTTAAAGCCTAGCTTATCAGAAAAACTAGCCTAATATAGAATTTATAGAATCCTAATATAGAATTTATACATTATCAGGCAAGTGCTTTCATAAGTGGAATTTAAAATCTGATTTAGACATCTAAATTCCCTATGCAGTACCTAGAAACTACAGCAGTGAGCAGGGAACCATGTAAAAAATCAGTGCAGTAGACACAAGCTTGCTATTAGCAAGCATTTAGGATAGGAGTCCAGTCCTTTACCAGGCTAAGCACTTTAGTTAATAAGTGCAGAATCTCTCCACTCACCTGAAATCTACAGCCTACAGTAGTAATTGAACTTTCATGTCATTGAGCACCACTCAAAATTCTCTTTTAAAGAGGCCAAAGGAAGCAGCAAATAGGGAAACTATCACTGAATAACACACAGGAGAAAAAACTGAAACAGACAAACAGGCTTACAATAGAATAGAAAAGAATCCCCTCTTTCAGGTGATCATATACTAATCCCTAGATAGAAATATTTCTACTTTTCCAGAGTCCTATTTTTCTGCAATGTTCATTTTGGAACATGATCTCTAGAATCTAATGCATTATTCTGCCGTGACTTTACTAGAGAAAAAAGAACAGCTCTATTACTAACTACTACCACTTTTGTATATATTTTTGTTTCATTACCTCATCTGGTGTTCCACTGAAGTGTTTTTTAAGGATATCTGCTAAAGCCTGTTCAGCTGGCTTCAAGGGTTCTGTCTCCTCTTCTGTATTTACCAACTCTTTGACCCTAGATGTACAAGCTTAGGTATTCAATAAATTCTGAAACAACAAAATATTTAGCCTGAATAAACTAACTGACAAATATAAAACTCCTTTCATTATCCTCATGTTAAAACACTACATTTTTGTTCTCCTGAAAATGGGTATCAACTCCTCAAGTTTCCCCCCCCCTTTTCACCTCCATCAAATATCAGTGCTTGAAATTTTGTTCTTATCCAAATCCTTGGTATTAAAACTTGATTCTCCTATTTTGAAATAGAGAAGAGTTATATTTTGCTCCCACTAACTAGTGAGATTACAGTCCAAAGGTGGGGTTTCCTTTGCCTTTTAGTATTGATGAACAAAATTCAAGATATGCCATTTTACCTATCCCTTACAGAAAACAGATTTGAGAATCCCCTTTATTTTTTTTTTAACCTCCTAAAATTTTAAATAGGTTTTTGAAGAGTTACAAGAGTCTTCATAGATGGTCCCCTTCTCTCTGCCATAAGCCTTTCTAGCTCTCCTTCACAGTGTGGTTAAAGCTGTTTGTCCCTCCCTTTGCTTTCTACTGCTTAAGCACATAGGAGCTTAGAGGAAAGCATACAAGTTTTATCTTAATACTGATACAAGATTCTTTCAGATTTGTTCCCTTGTATGACCACGTACACTCAATTCTTATGCAGCAGGAGACAAAACAACCTCAGCTATTTTATACAACAAAGTGATATGCTGTAATTCAGGCCAAAGTTTATTTTAGAAAGATATCCTGCATGAACTGTTGGGTTGCAGAATCTACTAACCTCCTACCATTTCTGTTCCAGAGCTTAGTTCCACTTGTTCTAAACCTTCAACTTTTCTAGTCTGAATTTGAGTAAGATACTAATCAGCTACTGAGCCTCATTTTATTTACTCCATCAGGTCACTAACTGAAGGATGAAATCATCCAACTGCTTTTACTTCCTTTAACTACATTTGGTTGCACTTCTTTGATTTCTCACTGTGAGGTTGTGTTTCCAAATCAAAGTTCATCCCTTGACCCATTTTCAGTTTTCTACAAAAGTTTTCTGAAGTACAGGAAAGTATTAAAATTCTGACATAACTAACATCATACATAGAGACTAAAGTTCCTTTGTATCCAGATTGACATCTCCTGTTTATAAAGCCAAAAATTCACTTGTATAACTTTTTGTAACACTGCACTGGGAACAGCTAGTCAATAAAATCCTCCTCCCCTCAGTCATTTCAAACTTTGCTTTGTAAGACAGTCTTTAACTTGCAAGTGTGATATATAGATACATGTCTGTCTATGCTGAGCAGCTAGTTAGAAACAGCACGTATATTTCTTGAGCAAGACTTAATCAAGCAGCATAGGCTGCTGCATCACTACCTTGCCTCACTCAGTCCTTTCATCACTTAGGGTATCTTCTTCCATTATATAATCAATAAAAATACTGAACACCAAGTTCAAACCCAGGTGGAAATCACCAGAAGCAATGGTACTGACTAATTCTTGCTTAGAATCGCAAGGAGTATGAATCAGTAAAATAGCTTATTTAGTATGGGGCTACATGAATTTTCTACAGTACAGCATAGATCTCTTTACAGGATTCACGTGAGATCTCTTACATTTTCTTATTAGATGAGAAATTGAAAATCTAAATGCTTAACCCTTTGTTACTGAGGGTGTGATTCCAAGAGATGTTAACTGCCCACTCTCATCCTTAGGTTATGCACTCCCCTGTAGAACTGGCCCTTATCTAATCTCAGTGAACTGATTCAGAGATTCAAAAACAGATTAAAACCAACTCCATCAAAAAAATAAGTTTTCTGCATGTTTCAGTCCACAGTAAGGTGATTCAGGGAGGCTCATTTATCAACACCCGAGTTAAAACAAATCAAATCTCTAATACACACAAGTACAATCAAGAAAGCCTGTATGAGTGCTATTCAAAATCCAGGTAAGCTTGGTTTAAGGAACCTATTGTTCTAAATTAGAACGACACATTAGAAAGGTCAAAATACAGTTGTACTGAGAGACTGGTGTGTACAGACTGAAAAGTGAGAATGAGAAAGCTACCAAGACAAGAAGAAAACAACAATACAGGATGCCAACAGCCATAACTGACCACACCTTTTAAGAATGGAAGACAGTGATTAGATCAGACACAGAAATGATTCCGATGAGCACACTTTTGGAAGAATGTATGGAAAATACAGAGCTACACCATAAAGAATTATTTAAGAGAAAGTTGCATACTATTGCCAAAGATCCAGCCAAATGACATCACAGGGAGGAATTAAAGAGGATCTGCTGTGTTGTATTTGAAGGTGGAGAACTATAGTACTTCACTGCAACATGCAATTATGCTTGCTAGAAAGGGAAGTTAGAGTTAACTGTATTTATCCCTAACATTTCTTCTTTAAGGTAGAAATCTGCTAGCCCATCAAGAGTTTTGCAGAAGTTGAAAAGCCATGAAAGCTCCTTTCTCTACTTGTTGTGCTTCTCCAAAATCCACTTGTCAGCTTTTACAGGCAAGCCTCAGAATTTGCACCAACATCATTCTCTGATCCAGCTGCCAACACATCATCATTCCAAAACATTCCCTCCCCCCAAAAAACAAAAAAATACCCCTACACTCATGAAACTGAGATAAAAGGATAACAAAAAGCCACACACCAACCACTTCCAGAGGAGTGGGGGGGAGGGGGAGAGAGAGAGAGAGAGAGAGAGAGAGAGAGAGAGAGAGAGAMCACATATATATTTAGWCAGATAGTTAAAAGACCATTTACTAGACTTTCTGAAGTCACCCCCCCCCCMAAAAAAAGCAGAAGAATGGAAGAGTATTTCTCACTGATAAATTTTAGAAAACACTATCTTCTATTTTTTTTTTCAAGGGACTCCATCACTCCAGTATGTTTAGGGTTATAGGGGAGTAGTAAGCCACAGAACTATCCTAAAACTGGAAGATAAGTCAGGTGACAGACACAGTATTTGTTATAAAAAAAAAGTATGGATCTGAAAGCAATGCCAAAGGAACTAGATTACAAAAGTTTTACAGCACTATGAATGAATTCAGAGTTTCAACCACCTGCCTGAGCAAACCCTGTTCTAAAAGGCACATTTATTTTGTCTAAGAAGCACCTGGAACTCTCCTAAACTAAATTAAGCATTCAAGGGGGGGACCTCAAAAGCTTTGTAAGACTGAATAATAACTAGTTAATCTAGAGACAGAAGATCTCCAGTACTTTATAATGCTAATTAGGTCTCCAGTGAGATACCAATAGGCACTTTTTCCTCACTGTTTTGTTGCATGAAGGGCTTTTTGTCCTGCTTCTCTCCAAGATGTGCAACTATTTGGTCCTTACTAATATAATATGCTCTAGGAAAAAAAAAAGTGGTCATGAATTTATTTTAAGTAGAAGGAACAGATTCTCTTGTTATCAGTTTACTTGAAGCTTTTCTTACTTTCCATTTATATTCTGTATAAAGTTAAAAAGATTGAGTAAATCTTAAAAAAAAAAAGTGTGTATCACAACCATACAGAAAACGGATTTTCAGGCCATTAAAGACTTGGAAACATCTATTTCGTAGCTCTAGAGATAAAGTAAAAAGTTGTTTATTTTCTTGGCTTCTGGATACCTGTGTCAAAAATAGCATTTGTTATTTTTTATGTAGATTCACAGAAGAAGTGACCCAACAGAGCCTATCCAAAAATATTCTGTCATATATCCTCTTCTCCCACACTGAGATTGCAGTGTAACATATTTAAAGCAGCACTGCTACTGAAACATAGTCTTCACACTCACTGCCTCTCCCACCTCTCCTTAGGGCTACTCATTCTGTGAGCTGCCACTGTGCTGTTTCCTAACATACATTAGCACAAGTGTTTATGAAGCCACAAAGTACATGTTATCAGGGAGCTGAGTCAAGTGAAATCAATCTCGGGGGGGGGGGAGGGTGTTATCCCTGAGCCAAATCAGATTCCCTAATCCAGTGCTCTTGCCCAAACACATGTGCCAGCACAGAGCAGAGGAACAGTATACAGGGACAGGAATGGAGGGCAGGAGTGCAGATAGGGGCTACCTTGTCAGTAGCAATACAGCTTAATCTTGAAAACTACTGTCTAAATATGCCTAGCTGTCTGCAGATGTTACTAAGGACACCTATGGCACTACAGGGCAAACCATCAGGTACCAAGAACAGAGAATTCTTTTTGTCTGCAGGTTTTCACTTTTTGTTCTGTCCAAAGGCCTGACCACAGCTGTGGTGATACTGCCCTAGACAGTAGCATTTTCCACACAGATCCTTGAAAAGCTCAAAGAATTCATAAGCCAAACTAGAATTCCGGGAGGGAACAATATATGTAAGGGACACAGTCAGAGAACCTGCATGCTGGCATCAGCCATACACACTTCTCAAAATTTGTTCAGAGTTGGTAAGGTGATCGGCAGAGAATGCTGTATGTCAGTTTCTAGTTCATACATTAAGTTTGATTAAGTTTGGAAACTCTTGTATATCTCGGGTTTCTTTAATGGTATTTTGTTCAGATTATTTCTTCAAAAGACTCCAACATGCAGTATAATTATCTAGGGAAGGATAAAACTGAGGTAGCTTTTTTACAAGCGAAACATGTCAACTAAATCAAGACTTTCATTTAAAGAATATAACTGCTCATCTGAAAAGGAGTAGAACAATATCCCTTTATTTTGAGCAGGCAGAGTTCTAGGAAATTGCAATGGCCTACTCTTTTGAAGTTCTCCTCTATATTGTTCTTCCTGATCTTACACTTGATGACGACAATAACATTAGAGCAAGATGAATAGAGAACTAGTCCATCTAGGAAGATGAAACTGGCATGTTATGGAAGAGTCTCATGGCAAAGTCTGAGAAATTAGGACAGGAGTTACTTCATTCAACAAACAATAGCCAAATACAGTAACTGAGAACTCCATATTGCCAGCTAGGATATCTTAAACAGGCTGAACTAGATTTTTAATGATAAGATAGGGAAATACCCCTTTTTCTTCAGACTTCTGCCCAGTCAGATAGGCTGACCAAGCTACACATCACTCAGACATGGAGGGGTAGGGATAGGGGGGAAACCTATCATATAAAGCCCTAGAAATTCCAAAACTGATGAAACAGACAAATCCAGCATAGATCAGGGTAAACTCACTGCTTCTATTTCTCTCATTAGAAACAGGAATATCTAGTTGCAGAACTTTCACTTCTAAAATACAAATAACTTGTGGTATCCGGAGCCAAAATGCAAGGTAAGCATTTAACATATCCAACAGGTACTGTGGTCATTCTATAATCAACAGTCAGGGAGCTCTTCCAGCAAGTCTAATGTTTTAATGTGACAGAAATCACTGGACTGACTTGACAGGTTTCTAAAATAAACTGAAGTAATCATCAGCTAGTTTGGTTATAGCAGCCACAGAGTATTTCCAAATAAGAGAAAGACGAGAAACTTAAGTATACAACACTATTTATAATTTAAAAAAAAAAAAAACCCTCCAAGCTCTTGCACAACTTCTAGCATACAAAGATACTGCTTTCCACACATGAAAATGGCACTGTGAAAATGTCACAACAGACATCACTTATAAATTCCTAATTTCACATAAGAGGTCACTAAAAGATTAAACACTGCTTAAATACTGTTATTTTAAATGAAGGCTCTGTAAATGTAAATTTATGACAGCATTTGACATCATAAAGCTTCAATTCGATTTTAAAACTTAAGATGTTAGAGTTCTCAAAACTTAAAGCCATAATAAGCTAGCTATAGATTAAAATTACAATATATGGTTAGTCAAGGATAGCAAGTTTACCTACTGTTTTGAGGCTTTATACAGTCATTTAAAACAAACAAATCTGGATACTAAAGTCTTCTGAAGAGAAACTTGAGTGATTTTCTGGTTTTCTGAACTGAGGCCATGTCCCTAGTATAACATACAAATATTCTTAAGTATGTTGAGAGCACAGTGATGATAGTCACTTTTTTTTTTATTATTCATTTAATTCATTTTATCTATAACAAACCAATTTGTAAAACCAAATCCAAGCATTACATTAAATTATACCCTTGGCAACAACACATGTTGGGAAAGGGAACAGAGGAAAAAATAGTTTCTCTGTCAAAGATTCCTACTCGTTCTCATCCGAGAACCTAAAAAGAGTGAGCTGGGCTTGAACTGGGAGAGGAAAAGCCTTTTGATATCAACTGAAAGGAGCAGCCAGCCAGGACAAGCACAGTGGTAAATACCTACTGCACAGTTCTATAAGGAGCAGCCTGACACCTTGCCAGGACAGGTGGGTGCATGCACATCTGGATAGAGTGAGATGGAGGACTAAATCTGTACAAGGAATCAGACAGATTAACTGCTTTCAAACTGCAAAACTGCACACTGAAGAACTCAACAGTGGCAAGAGAGGGCCAGAAGTCACACTTGAACAAAAGCCTCAAAGACTAACATTTGACTTTTGCTTTTACATGCTGAACCCCAATTATATCCTTGAAAAAAAATGACTAGGCTAATCAAACCTATGGGCAAAAGAAATAGTGCCTAAAAAAGTTATAGTAGAGCTAACACATCAACAAGCAAACTGTGACAGAAAGTCTGAATCTCAGAAGAGTTAGGTCCCAGAATAAAGGGCAAAATGAAAATAGAACTCAATCCACAGCCATCCTGCTGTTGCTTTCAACAAAATTACAATGCATATATGCAACAGGAGCGATAAAAGTTATATTACTTCTTAAAATAAATTTTTGCTTCAAACTGGAACAGAAGTCCTAAGTTTTATAATGTTCCAAGGGAAAAAAAAAAAGAAACCCATTCATAAGAAACCAAGAAAAAAAAAAAAAAGACAGCATAAGTTGAAACAGTAAAACAAATGGTTTTAAAGACAGGAAAAAAAAAATCTTCCAAAAAATTTAAAAGTATATTAAGTCTCTTTTCTCCTGCTTTTCTATGAAGTAACTTTGCCTCCTTGCTTCACAGTCCCTCCATTAATATTCTGCACTACAACATTGCTTAATAATTTCTATCAAACTTTTTCTGACCTTGTTCTTTTTTGTTAGACAAACTAGAAAAGGCAAAGCCACCTATAAGGAAATTTCCAAGATAAACAGCAATTCAGATCAAGAATCATATTCATTTTTGAGAGCTCTGATAGTCTTACTTCATTATCCCTCCAAAAATTACATCGTCCTAAACAGGCAAGACTAACTTTGCAGTTTCCCAAGTATTCTTGTGTCACAACTACTTCAAATCTTTAAAATACATGGATTCCATTAGCTTAAAGTATTTTTAGCTGATACAAAGTAATTAAGGCAAAGAGCTGCAATGGAATCAGCATATATGAATTATTATAAAATGACTTCCTATTAAAGTGACTTGAGAGATGTGATGCCAATACACACTGCTTAGAAACTGCCAAACATATCCTCCCCACTGATACAGCAACTGCTCATTGGGAGATACATTTCCATTGTAGCCATATCAAGTGAATACCATTAAGGATTTAACAACATGTTCACCATTTCTTTTACACAAGCTGCAACTAAATTGCTTGTCTGTGGAAAATAATAAAGCCTACTAATGCTTGCAAGGAAAACACTGCCAAAATAAAGGTGAAAAAAAAAAACCCTCAACTGCTTACATTCGTTTCAATGGGTTTCTTTAAAAGTTAGTAGAGAACACCAACAACTTAGCCCACGAGAAACGTGGCACATTATTTCACCATTCTAATTCCTGAGAATGATATTTCTTGCTCTGTAAGTATCCTGCTGGCACCATTCCTACAAAGGAACAACCTACTAAACTACAGCATGGCTTCTGCTCAGGGTCACAAGTTGTTCTGACACCAACAGCTGGCCTAGAAGCGCGTCTGACATCAGAGACACTGAATAACAGCTTCTCAAATGGCAGGAGACTGAAAAGGTTACAAATTCTGCATGCATTGGCTAAGAAATATCTTTTTGCAACTGCAGGTGAGAAAACATGATCTGAACACAGAAAAGAAAGATGAATCCTTGCGGGGGGGGGAGCAGGGATGATCCTTCACTGCACACATGAAAGAGACATTATCATCCAGCTATCGAACTGAACTATACATCTACCACAAGAATTTTAGCAACAGTTGAAATAAGTCTGAAATAATACCAAAAGCAACAGAAACCATCCATCTTCTTTGGGGCAAAAGATGAAATTCAAACTACTTTTTTAGTTAAAGAATATTCCAGACTACCAAAACCCGAAAATGATGTCTGATCTGCATTCTTACATTTCTCAACATCTGGTAAAAGATCAGGTTTCCAAGGAGATGAAGTCTGGGCCTTGGATAAGTAGCCTTATTGCATTTTTTCCAACAAATTGAGGTAAAAAAAATGCAGGTAGTATATGCCATTCATACTAGTGAGCTATCCACCTATATATTCAATGTAAAATTAAATATACATCACAGAATATTCGACAATATTTGAAGTGATTACCTACATGTAAAAACAATTTAATAATCACAACTGGCATATCTTCGTCTCACCCACAAAAAAACCTTGCAAAGAAAACTGAAATTGGCTTTCTAAATAACTACTCAATACACTAAGTCTTAAAAAGAGAAGCATCCTCATTTTAAGTGTATCATTGTGTTCTGTTTCAGTGTCTTGGGTTTAACCTACATAATACCATAGAAGTATACAACAGCCATACACAAAGATTTACAGGTTTGTTTTGTTGTTGCTTAAACCACGTAAATGACCACTGTGCATTCAATCTAACTAAATCTAGAACATATTTATTATTACAATGCAAGACAACCATATATATGCACACACACAACAAGCAGAGTACACCTCTGGACTAATTTTTAATCCACTAAAACCCACACTAGCTCTAAAAATGCCTCAAAGACCCAGACTGAACTTTGCACAGCTCTCTCCGCGCAAAGTGCTTCTGAAAATACCACAAAACACCTTATTTGCATCTTCAAGTACCTCCAAAACATAGACTTTAACTTCTCTGGGACAACCAAGCAGAACTTTCAACAATTAAATGCTGGCTGCATGCAACAGCTGATGCTGAGTTCCAGTCAGTATCATCTCAATTACTACATTGATCAAAAAACAAAACAAAAAAAACACAAAACAATGTAATAATTGATTAAATTAGCCTGAAGCTTTCTAAGTATAATGATAGCCCAAAGTGAAAGTTTCAAATCATGTTTAAAATGTCAGCATGGAAAGCCTAAGTATTCTTTGATTTTTTTGGGGCTTGTCTTTGCAGTAATTCATTATATGTCATTAAGCATTTTCCACTGAAGAAAACTGACTTTTCCAAGATCTTTAAGCATTCTAATACTTAGAGATTTACCTACCTGCTTTTTACCACTTTTATGCCCTTGTTCAAAAGCAGAACTAAGGGCAAAACTGATGATAAAGGTTAAAAAAAGAAAAGCACACAAGCTACAGAACTACAAAAACAAACAAAAAGCACCCCCACCACTAACTGATCTGCCAAATTCAGCTTGGGTTACTTAATAACAATGAATTCCTTCAGATTTTCCTATAGCCCCTATTAAAATGTTATCATATAGACAATTAGGTCTGCATTGAAAACAACTTAATGTTGAAGTAGAGCATGAAACCAGTGTTTTTGTAATTGTCTAAATTGATTAACCTACAGGTCTCTTGGTATTTCCACTGTGCTTGACAGCAATTCACTTTTAAGAACTGTCTTATTCATCTGCAGCACACAGCCTGCAGCTATCATATTAGGTCTCAGCTCCATCATCATAGTCTTACATAGTATTAAAGCACTGTGCATAGATAAGCTCTGCCAAGAAAACCCTGTGAATGTTCATTTGATCCTATTCTTTACTTTAGCAAGATAATACTCTCCACTATTTCCATGTTTGTCCCTGGCTTCCTGCTAACAAAAAGAATCTTCAAAAACAAGTATCTGGAGAAAAAAATCTCCAACAAACTGCCCCTACAAACATCACCTTCCTGGCCTTAGCAAAGGCCTCCAAATAGGGCAGGTGTCTTGGCAGCAGACCCTAACTTCAGTTCTGGCTTTGTGGAATCCCACCTACAGCTAAATTAATCTCCTGACACCCCCATAGGACCTTGTAGGGAAGAACAAAATAAAGCAGTTTTTCTTAGGTTCTCTCTGGTGTTCCCTTCTTGTCCATGTAGTCTCTAGATGTACTTTTCTTTCTTTAAGAACACAAAAAAAGAAAATGAAAAACATAGGCCTTCATGTCTAGGTACCATCCTCCAAAACTGTGATGGGGGACAGACAACGGAAATAGGCTGTGTAAAAGAGAATACAGGATGAAACAGTATATTAATCTAATAACAATGATATTTTATTGGGTTATTTTACAGTCCATTTCCCCAGCTAGGCATAAGGTCATGAATGGTCATGAGAAATACAAAACCACAAAGCTTAGAAGATGGAAAAGCTTTCCTCTTAATAGGCAAATATTGGTTTAAAATATTCATATGAGAGCTCTACAGTTTCTGACACCTCAAATAGCTATTTACATTTGCATACCCTTGCAAGTACAAAACATCCACATTCTTCCGGGGGCAGAGTTTAATCTCAGCCTTCTGCTAGATCATTTACAAAGACAGTTCGCCAGTACTAATAGTCAATTACAGCAAACAAACAACTTTCTTCCCCCCCCCCACCTGGCTGCAGTCTGTGCAATTATCAGTTGCTCCCATTTACAAAACCCTTTCAAGAAAAGAAAAAATCCATACTAAACAGGCAGAACAGGCTATTTCAATGCTAACCTATTCAAAATGAAGCTGTTTTTTAATTTGTTTGTAATGTTTAAGGACCAATGTTCGGAAAAAAATTTTATTTAAAGCCTGAATGAATTCTGCAAAGAAATTAGAGTTCAAAATCATTTACAAAGATGATAGCTATCTGCAGTTGGCCCTTTATACCCCAGATTCTAAGCGAGTACTTAAAAACTGCTAATAGTACATTTGTTGCAAAAGCAAGCAAACATACCCACTTGCTTCTTGCAAAAATACTACAACAAGATTTTCAGGTACTAAGATGTTTATAAAATTGGTATAACTGAAGCACTGGAATAACAGAAACCTCAACCGTGAAAAACACAATTTGTTTCACCAAAAAAAAAAAAAAGCAAAATCCTGATCTTAGGAAGCCACCTTAACTGTTGTCAGTATTCTACTTTCACTTTCAAAGAAAAATGTTCGCTCTCAGCATAAGATACACATACAGCTGTCAGACACAGAGAGACGAGAAGAAACAGCACCAGTCAGGGTAGCCTTAGGACCCTAACTTAACCATAAAACATTCATCTCATAAGGAGAGGAGCTAACTAGGCTATACTGTTAGGAAGCAAGAAATCCCACAGTGACTCTCCATGTGTCTCTAGCCGTCTGCAGGTAGGACGGGCCTCCATGCAACAGACTCACAACCCATAGAAATTCCCAGCCACCACCATCGTTGAAGTGCTAAATACACACACTCTTTGCGCCCCACATAAAGCGGGCTTCATCACAAAGCACCTGATTGACTGAAAAAGATGCAAGGGATCAACTGCGGGACAGAGGCCGAGGGGTCCCATCCTTGCTGCAGGGGAAGGGGAACCAACCTCTCGCTGCTCAGTGACTTACCTTAGCTACCACACACTCACCCTTAGACAAGGCGAACTCGAGATAGGAAGGAGAAGCAGAGCTAGCACTGCCTCCACCGAGCTCCGGGACCCCCGTTCCCGCCCCTTCCTTCCTCCCAAGGAGGCGCCGCCGCCAGGACCCCGCGGCTCCGGCTCTGCCCTAGGGGCCGGGGCCGGCTGCAAACGGCCGCGGCTGGCGCCCGCTCCGTCCTCTCCGGGTCCCGCCACACCGAGACAGCACGCGCCGGGGCCGCTGCGCTCGCCCCCCTCGCCCCGTCTCGGCTCCGAGGGACATTGCCCGGCACCGCCGCCGCCCGGGCCCGGCCACCTCCACCCGGGGAAACCGCAGCCCCCGCCTCCCCCGGGGCAGGTAGCTCCCCGTGGCCTGCCGGAGGGCACAGCTCCCGCGGCGGGGGGGGTGGCCGGCGGCGGCGGCGGCCCGGGGTGCAGCGGAGGGGCCGGCCGCTCCCTGCCCTCCCCTCACCCTGCAGGGGGCGACGCCACCGCCTCCCCAGCGCGGAGCGCGGGCCGCCCACCCCCTCCGCGCGCGCGCCCCCCCAACGGTCGCCCACCGCCCGTTAACGGCTCACCGCGGGCTCGCGCGCCCCCGCGGGGGGAGGGGGTCGCCCTCCCTCGGCAGCGCGCGGCACGCTCGCAGCGGCGCCCAGCGCAGGCAGCCCCCGTCCCTGACCTACTTTCCGCCTGGCTTGCCACCCAACGTCGCACCACTAACCTACTTTCCAGCCAATGGCACCCTCCTCCGGCCCCGGACCGGACGCGCCGGTCCGCCAACGGGCGAGCGGCTCCCCGGCGGTCCTGACCAATGGCCGGCCAGCGGGCTGGCAACGCCCGCCCTCCTAAACAGTGGCTAATCCCCAGTCGCCCCCGGGACGGCAGCCAATCAGAAAGGCTGTTGGAAGCTTCAGTCCCGCCTCCCAGAGGCGGAGGAAGGCGCGTGCGCAGTGGTGGTGGCGGCGGCGGCGGGCGGTTGTTGCGTGGGGGACCCGGATGTGGCCCTCGTGGTGTGGCGGTTTTGGCCGTTGCTTTTCCTGTGGCGCTCCGCGGTGGCGCCCGCGGCGGCGGGCGGAGCGTCGCGCCACTGTGCCAGCCGGTCGCCCTCGTTCCGTTCAGCAGCCCCAGTGCTGCCGCTCTGACTCAGCCGTGGCTTTACGTCATTTGTGTGACATCGTCCCGGGCCGTGACGTCACCTCTGAGGCATCAAGGTCACTGCGGCCTGCCGTGACGTCACGCGGCCTTGCTGCAACGTGGTGACTGCCTGTTCTAGGCCTGCCTTCCCCACCCTCTGGCCCAGCATCCCCTGCAGTGGTGAAGTGAGGGTCTGTGCCAGCCGGTGTGGGGGAGCCGCCTCCGGCCTCCCATTACCTCGTGGAGCCAGGGACTCCTCACAGCTGGCCAGCGGCAGTGCTGCCAGCTTGGGGTGGACAAGCATGTACCTCGTTCTGCTGGCCTGGGCTCCCTGCCCTCGCTCTTCTCCAGCGTGAAGTGGCTGTGGTCGTCCTGTTACGCTATGCTCCTTCTACCGCCTCTGCTGCATCTGCGGACTGCAAGGTCACTCCCAATGTCATCCACCTGCATTAGCAAGTCCCAGTGTTGTATCTGCCTCATGTTGCTGTATTGCATGTATGTGTTCTTGAATACGATATGACTTCAATAAGTTGCTGTTGCATCRCCTGCATATCATATTTTGTGAGACCTCATGCCTAACAGCACCCTTCAGAATGTTGCAGAAGCACATGTACAATGCTGCCATCAGTTTTACTACCATAAGTGCTAAGTCATCTCTCAATGTGACTGTCTAATACTGAAACTGTAAGCTGCAATAATTTTATTCAGCATTTAAAAAGGCCAGTGACAGAACATGGTAAAGCCATCCACTGCAGCATTTTATAGTTTGAATTTAGATGTATTCTAATAATTGAGTCAGAAAACCATCATCTACATGATGATGCTGGCGTGTCAAGGAGATGTGTTGCAAGAACATAGAGAGTAGTTGCAATCAAATGCAAACATTCAAATGTTATTGTTTTATTACTACATCAGATTATCATTGTCACATTGTCATTGTCTTAATGTTGTCATTTTCTGTCTTGGGATGCCACATCACAAATGTTTGTTGTATATTTACTAATATCACCAGAGAAGTGTGGATTGCAGTATTATCTAGTTGCAATGCAGTTGTGGTTATTCTAATCCACTATCACAGGATGTGAACTCATCCTATGACAGCGTTAAGGTTTAGTTTCCACCTAACTGATCTGGTACTCAACACAGCCAACAAGTGGCCCCTGCTGGATGCCAACTTCCTATTCACATCACAATATTCCTACTCAAGGAACAATGTTCCAGCAGAACAAGGTAAATCGCATATCATATATTAACCAAATGAAAATGTATACCATGAAGAAAGGAGACAAGGCATCAGTTCTCAGGGACTGTTTTGCTGTTATTGCTTCAATTTGTTTTAGTGCGCAGAAGTTATGGAGGTGGAGAAATCTCCTTGACTACTTCTTTCTCACAAGTCTTTGTAGTTTTCATCATTGTTTCTACCCACCTGTAGAAAGAATCTTCCTTATGCACTCAGTCACATACTGTCTCTTTTAATGAGCCCAGTGACTGTGGTGGGGAATGATGCCAAGAGTAATGATCTTTAGCTATTTCTGTAGGAAAGCAGCTTAGCAGGCCATATGTCATAATTTCCCAGTAAATGATTATTTTGATTTGTTTTTATACTGTAGTTTCTATTCATGAGATATTAAAGAAAGTAACAGCATCTGGTTAATCAAATCTGTGTTTTCAGCATATGATGATATTTACCAATCATATTCTATTCCTTTTTTTAAAATAGATTTTATCTTTAAGTTCCGTGCAGGGAATTTTTCTCTGTACATCAATAAGGCATTTTATAGATGACTATTACACCTTAAAATGTTAAGCATGCAAAGTTTATCACTGAAGAGTTAAGAAATGACAGTTTGATATTTGATGAGGTCTGCATTCTACTACTGTTGGCAGAAAAGTTTGCTTCACCCTTCTACTACCAATTTATAAGCACAGAAAGTAAACAGAAGAGGTGAGGCTTGATCAAATGTACGATAGGTACTTTTTCCTTAAAGGGGAGTACTTGAAGGAGTACATGAAGGTGAGATCACACCACAAAATGTGGACCATGCTAGAAAGACCTGCTTGGTGGTGTGTTCTGCTCAGGGTGCTGTGCATAAGTGCTTCTGATTTGTCCGATCTACTCTGACCTGGTTAATTTTCAGGATTTATACTATTTTAGAGAAGATAGTAAACTAGGTCTTAAGCAGAAATTTAACTGCCTCTTTAATGATGTATGCATTAATAGTTACACCCTACTTAAACACTGGAATTTAGACTAATTTCTGGCTTAACATTACTATTTAAAAATAGGAGGAGAGTATGCTGTGTGTTGATTGTACCAAAAATTGGACTTATTAATAGACTATTGAAACTACTAGCCTGTATTCCCACCTATGGATTTTCTTCATTGTTTTCACATTTGAGTGTTAGAGTAATCACTTCCCTATTCTTAGATTTTTGTCTTTGTATTAAGAAGAGTAGTGGGTATAATCTCCATTAAATACATCCTATTTAAGGTATAGTGAGGCTATATATCAGTGGCTTCATTTTAGAATCTGCAAGTTTTCATCTAATTTTTGTATTTAGGTATCATTACATGTACAAAAAGAAGCCTAGTTTCTCAAACCATAACCCAAAAACTGAGAGCATTTTTCTTTGCCTTCAAACAGTCCCCGATATGTCTGTGTAACAACAGATATTCAGAAGTTCAGAAGTAACCTGCCAAATTATGTCTTTGATGTTTTAGTTGTGTTTTGTCTGAATCATGATTCATGATCCCAATTAGAGATGCAGAAGGAGACAAATCTCTGAGTCTTTGGAGCATGAGTTCTTGTAAAATTGTTTGGAAATATTATTTTACATATTTATTTTTGTAATGTCTTCCAAGACATATTATATATATTAGCACCTAAATGTGTATCTAGCTGCTTTACAACATTTTAAACACCTGCTGTTTGTTTATAGATCTTTTGACCTGCAGTAATAACTTGCCTGTCTTACCCTTCTATCCAATCTCTTCCTCCATTTGACTCTAGGAAATTTACTATGACATCCAGTCTATGATCTTATCTGCAGCAGGAGAATTTATAGCTCATAGAAAATTAGCAAGACTTAATAACTTGAATACTTGGATTTCTTGTTCTGTATATACTTTAAAAAAAAACAGAGACATACTGAGCCACATTTCCCACCCTCTTATACAAAGGTAATGCTGTGCTTCAACTCAGTTATAAGAACCAAAGAAACAGAATGCTATGGCTCAGTACTGGTTGCAAAGTGATGCCAAAAAACTCTCAGTGATGGTCTGTTTATTATAGTCTGTCACAACTCATGTATGGCTCGTTTAAACTTCCTCTTTAAGACAGAAGTTTTGTCTCAATGAGCAATAGCTTAATCATTCTTTTCAAGGTTCTCCAAATTCTTAATATATTACAACACCTAAGGCAGGGGAATATAATTTTTTTCTGATTTTGTTTGTATAAACATTTGTCACTAAAAACTGCTTACTTACTCCTGCCACAGTATTTCCAAGTTTGAGCATTACAAATCCTAAGTCTAAATATAAAGTAACAAATACTGACTTTTTCCTGTGCTGCTTATTGAGATTTTTAAAATCCATTTTTCATCTTTAAAACCTTTGTCTTAGTTACAGGAGCTAGAAGCTCATTTGAGGAAAAAGAGAAAGAAGATTCTTTTATGATCTGTTGATTTCAGCCCTGTGGTCTCTAAGAACACCAATTAATATTCTGAGATTCAATAGAAACTCTCAAGAGTTGGCAATCCAGTATCTGGCAATGTAACAGGAAAAGGAAGAAGAATCTAATGAGGAAAATGAGATTAAGACCAGAAATTGTAAGTAATTTTCTACAATATTTTTTCAATCTTTATGGAAGGCCCAATAAAAAACATTTGTATCTTTATTTGGATTCAAACTTAGCAAAGGTCAAAGTGATTTCAAATTTTTTGCTCTGTTACAAAGGTATGGAATTAATTTCATGGCCACATCAGGGTTGTTTCTTTCAGAGACTGGAAGTATCTGAACTTGAAGTTAAAAACTTTAAATATTTATGTTTTATTGAATAGAATACTTTAAATTAAAAATCTTAAAGCCTATAGAAAGACAGCCTTTTTAAATAAGAAAAAATTTTCATCAGAGGCTTGTCTTCCTATTTTATTTCCTGTTTTCTAAAATTCTATCAAAGTATATACTAAAGTTTTATTTACCATTTTTGTTGATACTTAAAAACAACTATAACCATTCTTACAGTGATCTAGATTCAACACCATGTTTAAGCATCATATATAAACCTAGAGTGAGTTGCTGTAAGATTTTTGCTTCCTTACAAAACAATTTCTATTACGAATTTTGTTAAAATAGAATTAGTCTCATCTGACCAAAGATTCTCTTGAAATTGATGGCCACATGACTTCATCATTTATTGAGGAAACAAAGATCCAGTGTGGAGTCTTACTGTCTTTTTTGGGAAGGGGGTGTAACAGCTTTGTATGGTCCATTGTCACTGCATCTTTGAATCGAAGTAGTCTGATTCTTTCTTACTAGCAAGAAATTCTATAGCTAGCTCTTTTAGTTTCTCATCCATCCTGTTTCCTTATGACAGTGGTGGCAGCTTCACTACAGCAGTGGTATGTTTGAAGCACTGAAAGAAATTCTGTTCGGCATCAGTTCCTGCATTTCAGGAGAATAAGAGCACTTCAGTGGGGCAAAGCTTACTTTATTATTGGAATAAAGCTTCATTATAAGAAAAGCAAAATCTGTCAAATCCATAACCTACATTCCACAGAATAGTCAAGAACAAGGCAGTACCTAGGCGGCTTTGACTTGAAATGAGGACAAGAATCAGTGAGGTAGAAAGTAAGAAGAAGACTTTTCCCATTTGGTAATGAACTGATCAGAAAAGGTTTTGAACCAACCTTGATTTGACTGTTTTAAGGGATAAATAAGAAGCAGAATCAGGCATAGAAAAAGGGATAGCTGGAACTGAAAGTGTCACCTAAATATTTGAAGAGTTATTTTAACTAATTAACGCTCAGAGGCTGTATTAATTAAGGAAGTATTATTATCCCCTTTTTAGATTGGAAAAATAGGCATGGAGATTAAATGAGTTGGCCAAGGTTACACCCGCATACTAAATCACACTCAAAGCTACAATTAGAAGTAGAGTACCTTGCTGACAGCCTTCTAAAGAGTTCAGTAAGCTGCTCAGCACTTGCTTTTTTTCAGATCAGTTGCATGAAACATATTATTTATTTTCCAAATACAGGGAATGCCAGGGACACATATTCTGAAAAGAAGCTATGGAATATATAAAAATTAGTGGATTGATTCTATTTTCAGTTAGTGTTGATAAAACTAATAAAAACGGATTGTTTAACAATCCATGGACTTAATAAAAGATAGTATAATTTGAATCCATTCCTTTAGGATGTTCAGATTGAAAAGATGTAATATGGCGGTGAGACAGAATTTTTTTTTTGCATTTCATCTTGTAAATATACCAGAAGTTATTCTGAAGTCTTTAGTTAATTCTTGCAGTCAGAACTCTCATTGATTTCAATACTGATTTCATTAGGCATTTGGAGTAAGGCCTGCAGTAAATGCATGTCGAAGGTTGTAATTTCCATCAGCATTACATGTTTCTGTACTCCTGACTGTTTTAAGGTAACATTCTTTCAAAGCTGTGATTAGTTGTAAACAGGAACTATCTTTTAAAGAAAAAAAAACAATACATCTTTTATGTTCACAGTGAGCTTTGATTTCTCCATTGTCAACAGACAAATGTTAAGTAGTCTATTAATACTGTTTTGATACATGTTAATATTAGAGAAAGAAACTTTTTGTTGCCAGAGAAGATATCTGGTATTAGAAAACAGAATAAAAGCAGACTTTTTTGTGGGGTTTATAGGTATATCGACCAAAAGGTGTGTCTGGCATGTAGTAAATGGGAAAGGCGTGAGGACTCCGTCTTGTTATTAGTTTATATAGAAAAACAGGAAGTACTAAGGAAAGGTTTCCCTCTTGTTCTGAGTGCCAGGAAAGTTATTTGGCCAAACTCATGAATCACAAAGCAGACTAGAAGGGAGTTTCTATGAGTGTGGCATGAAAATAACAACTGCACTCTAAAGCCTGAAAAGTCAAACAATTTGATACTTTTGTTCTGCTGCAGATTTTTCTTGGATAAAAGAACAACCCCAGGAATATTTGACAATGCAAAGTCTTAGTGCATAAAATGTGACGTTTGTATGAGAGATACCATTTTACTCATCAACTGCTCTATTTTAAGACCAGCTCAGCCTAGGGGCTGCCATTTGGACAGCAGCTGGCACATTAGAGCTTTATATTAACTGACATCTTTACAGTCGAAAGGATACTTAATATAATCATGTAAAATCTTTTCTCATAGTTGTGCTCTGTCACTCATATTCCATCTTAGCATGTTGTCTTTTCCATGTACGTTTTCTGTCCTTTTCATGTCAAAAAAAGTCAGTGCATTGGCAGCATTAAAGTTAGTCCATAGTAATGTTTTGCTGTGATGTGATCAAACTATATATACAGCATATGCCATAAAATGCAGATAAAGGATGTGCTCTTTCGGTGCCTGAGAAAGGCAACTAAAAGGAATCCATAGTAAGGTGTGTCAGGGATAAAATCCAGTGACTAGCACAAATAACAGAAAAGACAGTGTATGTTAATTAATTATATACTAAGACAAGCTACGTACATGGTTTAGATCCATTTGGAAATATTTACATTGCATAAGTAGGAAATGGTTGCCAAGTTGCCACCTAATTCTGGAGTCTAGCAGTTATACGAGTAATTTGCCTATTGCCATAAAGTTCTAAGACTTCATCTATCTCTTTATACAAAGAGGGAACTGAGTCCTTTTCTGTCTTTGAGAATGCCAAATGCCAGTCTTTTCTAAAAGATGACAGAATAGTAATGTTAGAGGGTAAAGACACCTGTGCCTAAAGATGTGTGGGAGAAAGATGATTGAAAAGAGAGGACAAAATATGGGCACTGCCTATGTGCAGGCATTGGACCCTTGTTCACAGTGTGAAGTGGAGCTACCTGTTCAGCCAGCTTCCAGTGCTTGTCCCCATTTTTTTTCATCTTCTTAGGCAGTCCCTGGGCTCACCAGCCCTGGAGCCCTGATGTAGTTGCCCGACTTGGACACTCAAAAACTCTGCCCTCGCGCATGTGAAGAGTGGGAACCAAAGCTGGGAGGTACCAGAATGTCGCACTGCACAGGTACTGTATGGATAATTTTGTCCTATTCTCAGTAGAATTATCTTAGCTACAAAAGGTAGTGATTAGTAGTAAGGTTAAAAATGACTTCTCTTTTCACATTTTATTTCACACATTAGTGGACTGGCATTCATTTGTGTCGTATGTTTAGCTGACCTTGGTTGTTGAAATCATAAGCACCAATGTTATATACTAAATGGATTCTCACCAAGACTATTCCTACAACCTCTTGGGTTCTAATGCCAAGGACTTAATGAAGGGCACTTTTCTCTCCTCTTTTCCTCCATCAGTGGTGTCCAGGAGGTTCTGCATCATGGGAGTCATCTCCGCTTCTGGAGCCATGAAGCTCCACAGTAATGCTGGACTTGCACCCACTCCTTGTTTTTCCTGAAGTTACCCAAACAGTTGCAACCCCAGGATCATTTGGACTGACTGATCTTGTAGTGCTAGCCCAGAGTTCCAGCCTGCTTTTTATTGTCATATGTGCTTCTGAGTGTGCAGGTCTTATGAAATGAAGTTTGCCATGAGTCTTTCCAGATGTACACCTTGACTTTATTGTGTTGCAGTAAATTTGTGATTGAAGCAAAGCTACCACATCTGATACAGGTCCCACCCTCTCTGCACCCACTTCAGTGACTTCAGAAACATGATTGTTAATTATGTGGGTGTTACTGGGAGTGGCATAAATTTTAGCTATTATTGTATCTTGCACTTCTTTGATTTCCATCTGATGTTCGTATATCAATATCTGGTCACAAACTTTAAAATGAGGACCTTTATAAAACTATATTTGCTGATAGAAATTATTTCTTTATTCTTTGGAAGCAATTATTTTTTTTATTTTAACTTCTGAAAAAAACCCTAGTTCTCAGACAAAATGAAGGGGGGAAAGATATTCTTCAACACAGTGGGATCAGAAAGAGCATGAAGGGGACGTATTATATTTTTCATTCTAGACGTAGCAAAGACCTATCCACCCATCCATGAATGTGTGTTTAGAGACAAGCACAGAAGGGATGAGGAAGACTAGTCTGGATAATATTTGTGTTGTTCTTAAACCAGTCCTGTGGAAGTTTCCTGGAAATAAAATAATGCAGCCTCAGCTTGGACATGGAGTCAGTCAGAGTGAGTGGAGGGAGCATGACTGAAATGTTCATTGTTGCCAGATGATCAAGGGACCGACAGGCTAGTTCACAGGCCAAAAGCAGTGCAGGTGGTCGGGTCTAAGCAGATGATTATGTCTTGCTCTAAGTTCTACAGGTTTGTCCAGGATTTATTACACTAGTGCTTTTCAACACATTTTAATGAACAAACAAACAAAAAACTGTCTGTTTTTTTTTAATCAAAAAATGCCAGTGGTCAGCTGCACTTCTTATCCACAGTTACTTCAATGATCTTCATTTACAGCTAATKAAATTTAGTATACACTTTGCATATTCATTTATTACTTGTATTTTCCCCCATTTCTTTGCTTGAATGCGTGGGAAGGTGTCTGTATTTATATAAAATATTTGTATCGTCTTCAGGTGTCCTACAGACCAACACTTGGACCAAAGATTGAGAAGCAACATGTGAGATTATAGGGGAAGTCTTCACTACTCAATGACAGGCAAACTTGCCACACTCAACAGAATAAGACCCTCCTCAGTGGTTCTTCGCGTGCATATGGTCAGGTGGCTCTCTGGGTCAGAGAGCTGAACCAAACGGAGCTTGCCTCCATGTCAGAGTCAGTATGATACCTAGAACTCTTTTCATTCTATGAAAAAAAAATCTGTCCTAAAAGCCTTCTTTGACTTTTTATTAAGAGAATAATCATCCTATAGATAGGTGCTTTTCTACTGGTACTTTAAACTTGATCTTTTAATTAATTCAAACTCCAAGGTGGAAGTAGCAGCTTGTAGACAATTATTTTGAATTTCCTTGGGTTTGCTCCTGTAATCCTCATGCTGTGTCACACGTAATWACACTGATGGCAAAAAAATAATGTGAAGCTTTTCCTACATAATTCTTTTAATTTTGAATTAAAAGTGCTAAGCCTGTCATAAATAAAACCTAGCAATTATGGCAAAAATAATTTAAAAAACATATCATAACACATACAAGAATACTGGCTATTATAGAAATAATCTAATACTATAGGGCATTATATCATCCCTGGTATAATTTTATTTAAATATAACATAATCACTATAAATACAGTTATTTTCATCAGGCTGTTTTTACTCCAGTTTTTAATGACTGTTTTCTAACATATTATTTATGGTTTAATATCAGCTGTTGGTACATGAAGTGTTACATGACTTCAAAATCTTTATGAAAAAATTAAAAAATATATATTCTGTATATATTAATGCAGAGCATGAAAGAATTAGTAAAGGTGGATAAATATATTCATTTCATCATACAGCTTGTTCAGATCATGAGTTTAATGTCTCTGATTTTTAGAGATCTGATCTACAGCTCATTAAGTCAATTGAAAGACTCCTCTAAGAGATTTTTGGATCAGGTCTTCAGGTGGAAGAAGAAAATGTTCTTTTGTGGGTTTTTTTCAGGTTTCCATGTGTTGTGTTGGGAATTGGATGCAAAGCTATTGTTCAAGCCAGAGACAGTATCTGTAAGTGTGCCAATTAAGTTAATAGCAAGTAATGAAATGCAGTCCTCAAAAAGAGCTACAAGATTGTCAATGTTCCTAGTTTGTCAATGCACAATTAGGTTCCTTTTGTATTTTAGTAGTACATACTTTCCTATTTATTAAGCAAATATTCACTACTCACACTAAAGTTTATGGGATGATTTCATGCCTAAGACACAGAAGAAGACTTTGAGAAAACTACCACAAACTCAGTAAGTTACTTCAGACTAAATCCTTTCTTTTTGGTGTGAATTATTTACTTAAATGTGTTTCTGAATCTGTCTCTCTGGCCTTTTGTTTATTGGTAGTTAAATGGGGATAATATTACTTGTCTTAGGGTATTGCTTCAAAGCTCTTTTTAAATATTTTTAAAGTCTCTCAAGACTCTCCCCTGAAACATGGGATAAAAATACAAATCATTGTTATRTTCTTTCTGCCAGGCTATTGCTATGACACATCTAATTCTCTTTTCATGTTGTCTTTTTTGTTTGTGATGTTGTATACTAGCTTTAGGTTCGGAGGATGAAAGTCCTAAAATGCCACAAATAATCATTTAAGATAATCAATAATTAAATTAATTAGATGATACAAAGCTTTTGCCACTAATGAAAAAACAGACTTCTATTATTTGGCCTCTGTTCGAACATTCCTGTCTATAGCCTTCCATATTTCCAATGAATATTGAATTAGTGAGTGCCCAAATACTACTAAAAAAATTCATTCATGACACACAGGATGGAAATAAAAAGTTTAGCCAAAATTCTCTCGGAACACTGGGAATGCATTCTGCTGTAAATTATATCTCATGTAACCCTATGGAGTCCGTTTGGATTTTGTAATAAACAATAATTTTTGTATAATATTTATAACATATTACTAGCATTACAGTAATAGTGCAGTAGTGCAGTAATTAAAGCAATAGTGCAGTAATACAGTATAGTGCAGTAGTAACTCACATTAGGAGTGGGTTCTAGTACGCTAGATACTGTACCAGCAAAATAGATAGAGGGGTACTATTTCTGAAAGTGCTTCAATGGCATAGGAAGCTGTTCCATTTTCAAAAATTGTTTAGGCATTTAGAAACATCCATTTTATTGAAAGCCTATAGTGCTTAGCTTTCTATCTGTATTATTCATTTCAAGAATGGATTTCAATGGAATGGATTTTTTGAAGTTCAAGTATCTCTAGAACTGAAGATACAAATAAGATGACCAAGGAATTCCAAGAAAACATTATCCAGACAGTGGCTTCATTCTTGATAACACTAACCAGATACTAAATTTAAAATTTTATCAAGACGTAAAAAACAATTGTGATAAATGGGGAAAACAGATGGTAGTATGATGAAACAGCAGATCATAAATGTGAGAAACAGAGAATGCATATTTCATCAATGCAGCTAACGTAGGCCCAGAAGGTCTCTCTAATTTATTTTTGGCATACAATTAGTCCTAATCATAATGTGTTGTGTTACAATGCTGTGTCTGGGATTCCCAGAATCTTGTCCAAGGCATTTTATTAATTTTTTTTTTGCAAGTATAACTACCAGTAGAATTGTATTAAAATGATATCTCAACTATTTACAACCCTGGTCAACATAGTCATACAGACAGAAATCTGCAATATATTTATGGCCTAAGAGACTATGCTTTTCTTCCTTAGCAAACAAACAGACAAATGAACAAAGACGACAAGAAAATAATGTTTACCATAAAAGTGTACAAAATTAATCTATCATTCCCTTCTTGGTCCAGGAAAAGGAATGATGACATATCTTGCATGATATACAGAATCCTAAGAACCTGCAGAAAAAAAAGGCCAGAACAGGTTTTCCTTAAGGATGTCAGTCTTATAGATTCATATGTCTTCTTTAAATGATTTTACAGCCTATATACAAGTCTCTGCTGAGCTCAGTTTGAGAAATGTGGTTTTGCCATTTTGATAGTCTGGTAATGTAAATACTATGCTTCAGGATAAATATTGCTGACTTGGAGCTGAGTTTGGCGTTCCTGAAGTCCGTCAGGCCCTTCCTGAAGTTCTTAAGTGGGGGAACTGGAAGAGAATTCTGATTCCAACTGTGTCTTTGGCCTGAAGTGAGAAAGAAAAATGAAGAGGGAGGTCTGGATCAGTTTATCTAATGATTCTAAGGTTTGTGAGGGTGAGAGAGGATCTGTCTGGCCACATTGCATAAGCTTGCCACTGATCACGCTGAAAAATTTTGTCTCTTTCGGGTCACAGCACTGTGTAAGTGATGTGCACATATATGTATATATTTTTTTACTACATATATATAAGTAGTTGTCTTTTCCAGGTAGATGTAATATATGGAGATGTATTGTTGAAAAGATTTTCCTACTGCCATTGGTCATAACTTGGTTATTACAGCAAGGAGTATATGTTTTTCCTTTTCTCAAAGATGTCTGTTTTTGAGGATGCCTATGTTTAAGGACTGTAATTGTGGTTGGTTAAACAGTGTTTTGTGGGTTTGGCCTATCACAGAATCAGCAGTTAAACATACACATGCCTTATTACTATAAACTGAGTGATTGCTTGTCTTGAATATTTCTGTGTCTGTTAAATTTGGGGCTTTCTCCAGGTGATGAGAAAACATTCTTGATGATGCTTGATACAAACTAACTCAGATGTCTCTGGTCATCAGCTGCATTATCTCCATAATTACAATCTTAGTCTGAGAAAACCCTTCTTCTTCAGCTGGGCCTTTTTTAGTCTTTTCATGCACATTGTTACTATTCCTGTTCACAGCATCATTTTGTCTCTGCTTTTAAACCAGTTCAGATCCATTGTGTGCTTTACAAATAAACCTTTAAAGGCATTTTCCTTAGTTTTCCATGAGAAGCTATAGTAAATGCTGTGCACTTTTAAACGTTTACAAGACTTAGTGAACTTTGCTTTCTATGTTGTTAATGCAGTTGGTACAGAATCAGCTACCTTTCATGTGTACCAAATTCATCATATTTTCTGGTGCTCAGCACCTCTGGTAGTTTGATGTTGGACTCTGACTAGCTCTTTGTATTTCCATGGTTACTAGTAGTCCCAAGAGTTCTATTAGTCCCAAGAGTTCTATTAGTCCCAAAAGGCAGAGTTATTATATCTTTTTTTTTGCTGTAAGAGGCATAAAATTAACAAATTAGACTATATATAAATGAAAAGATTTTTTCAACATTACAATATCAACTTTTTCAGTTAATTTTCTAGCTAGAGTCAGTAAGTGTTTGCTTAAGTCTTCTGCAACTGTTACACCTGTGTCACATTTTTTAAGTATGGGTTCCTTTTAAAAACCCTGGAGAGTCTTTTTTTCTTTCCCATTTAATTTTGACTGAACTTTGCAGTAGATTTTGAAGGCAGTGGATTTAGAGCAAACCACTGAGGTTCAGACCTATCCTATAATTACATAATCCCAGGCAACTATTAATTATTAGCATACATACTATCATTTGTTTTTATAGATATGAAAAATGGAGGTGAGAAGCATGATTACTTTTCAAAGAACACAGATGTAGACACATCAAAATCAGACTGAGAATTTCAGATCTTAAAACTTTATGTTTCTTTCAAACAGAAGACTGACAGAAAGCCCTTCCTGAGTTTCAGAACTCATCTCTGGTCAAAACCTGGCTTCTTCCCAATAAATTATGTGACAGAGAATTGGGCCTTTTATGAGCAGGTAAGAGATGGTATACCCTTAATAGGAGAAGGCTGCTGGTAGGAGCAGTGTTGTTCTGGGAGGCTTTCTTTAGATAAGAGTAAAGCAGTTTGAGAGTTTTTACAAAGGAAACACTTCTGTAGCTGTGGTTTGTTATGGTCTCCTGAAATGAAGAGCTCTGAAACAAGGAGAGGTTGGATCTTCCCTGGATAGAACAGATGGAGACTAGCTGAGGGCAGAGGAGTGAGAGGGAGTGATGAAAGAAAGCCAGAGAAATGTCTCTAATGCAAAGAGAAAATCTTATATACTAAAAAGGTTCTGTATATTGATAGCAGCATTGACTAGAATTGCAGGAAGTGATCCTGTTAAACAATGGAGTAAGGCTCTGCCAGGGAAAGAGAATGGGACTCTCTGTAATTAACTGTGTAGAGTTATTGTGTCAGCATGTACCACAAAGGCACTAGCATCTTCCTAACTGAAGAGAAGAGGACCTCCTCTTTTCTTGTCTTTTGGAGCTTTTATTTTGGCTGGAGGTACTAAAATTGCTGAATCAGCAAATGAATAGCGGCATAAGCTGCTTCTGTGGTCATCATATCAAACTGTAAAATGCCTATTTGTTTGAATAGTACCACTGTAGGAGAGAGGAGCACATTAATAGGAGAAATGGATCAAAAAGAAAGTACTGTATGCTATCTATTCACTTAAAAAATAGACAATAGTAATGACACAACATTCTTCATCTTTAAAATTTCTTATAGATATTAATGAATGTTCACAATAACCCAGTGAGATGCATAGACACACTGATAATCTTTAGATGTTATGTATGAAAGGTGATGGTTGTATGGTTATATAATGTATCTAAACACTTCTGAGCAGAAACATAGTCCAAGTACACAAATGAGCAATTACTGAAAAATAGAGCAATAAAACTTTAGCCTGGTAATTGTGCTGGCTGCTTCACATTGGTCAAAAATGTAACTGGTTGTTATGTAGTTACAGGTGTTAGATTGTCAAATAATGCGTGTGTCATTGATGTTTTAGGTGGCAATTATGACTTTTGGATGACTTCTTATATGTGTGGAACAATGATAATTATGTATAGGAAACGTCAAGACAGTGCTGCAAATCTGACAGTTAATTCTGGTATTCTCATCCAGGGAGTGAGATTTGTGGATCTGAACTTGAGTAGGTTATGGCAGGATGCCACAAGTGCCACCAAGTGAAAGAAAGATGAACTAGAAGGGAGCACAATAGTGGCAAAGAACAGAGTTTGCAGAGGTGACTTTTTAACAGCCTGTTTGGGCTCCAGTGGTGATTTTTACAGCCAATTCTGCTAAATCAGACTGAATGATCTCCAGTGCGGTTCTTGGAAACACTGTTAAAAGCCTGTTGAACTTGTGAAGGAGGTACTTGCAAGTAGGAAATGCCAGAACTTGTCCTTGGTGAAGGACAGATCTATTTTGTCTGTAATGCATTTGGAATTGTAGCTGAGCTGAAGCAAGGCCCTGGTTTGCAGCTGACCAGGTGCTGCCAACAGCCCTGAGAACACTGATGGCAAGCTTCTAGCAAAGCAAAATCATGAAATGACACTGTATGACAACGCAGGATTTGTGTGACCTCACTAGAGTTAACCAAGGCCAACAAATGGCATCTCTTGTATCTCAGGATTGTATCTATGCCAGTTTCAAAGTTCTGCTTCCAAGTGTGGATGCATTAGATTGCTCCCAATAAAAGTTAGGGTGTTTTTTCTAATAAGGATTATATGTCATAAAGTTGATGGCTACTACTCCCTTCACTGTGGATACAATTTTTAGCAACCTTTTTATAGGTGCAGTAGTGTTTGAAATCTACCAAAAGAATATGTTTCTTGTACCATTATATTGCAACAGTAGTACCTCTGTCTGTTCAGTGTATTTGTCAGAAAGGAAGACTGGACTCACCTGTGTGCCTTCAACTTACATACACTATGAGCAGAAGAGGGAGAGGTTAGTTCCTTTCAAAGCTGATGACTGAGCAGCAGTCAAATGTGTGATTACAACTCATGTAGCCATACCTAAGCTAAATGTAATCTAGCTGTCTCATATTTAAAAAACACTGTGGCTGCATTAGTGTAAAGCTCAGTCTAGGTCATCTCTCCGAGTATTGATMCACATTAGGTATGTTGAGCTCCATTTTTCTGAGACTATATTTTTATTGAAATCTGAGCAATCTGGTTCAAACTAGCTTGTGGGTATATCTGTAAGAATTACAGTGCAAGATACTCAGAAGGTTCCAGTCCATTGTTGCCTAGATAAAATAGTTAAATTGAGTTAGTTTAGTTTAAGAGAAAATGTTTATTTATGTAGGAAGTAGATGTATAATTAATTAACATGGAATCATTTTGGAATCCTGTAAATTGGCATGATAAATTATAATGGAATATGGTAAAAGCAATTCTGCCTCCAGAATGGGAAAATTATATCTCCTTATAATTTAAATGCATCTTGCAAATTAATTCATTCTAAACTTACTGTGCAGCAAATCACAATACACCAATACTTGATTAAAATATCCTAATTTTTAACTACATCAGTGTGAAATGTTTCTTAAATTATTAATATTTTTCAGTCCTACTGCTGACTGCAGTAGAACTTGTAAATAGCTTGTAAATCTATATGTATAAGTATAAATTTTCCTCATCAGAGTGGTATCTTCGCTGTTTGCTGATCAGAATTTCTGATCTCTATACATGTCAAAGAATGTTTTCTAACAACATGATTCTTTAGGGGATAAAGGAGGCAATTCATCTCTGTCTTTCTGTCTAAGCCTATGCTAGCAAAAGTCCTGACACAGATAAGTCAAAGACTGTTTCTCTCAAAGCAAAGACAGGTATTGTACTTGTTCTTGGGGATGGGAGGTTAGAGTTGATCATTCTGAGTGCTTCAGATGATCAGTGAGACTTGGGGTTTCTGACTCTATTCAGTTTGGGGTAAGTCCCTCTTTGGCATAATTTCTCACCATTCTATAAGCCTGATTATATAAAGAGCTGTTTCTAGTATTTATAAACCTTTTACTAGAAGATTTACTTTCTCAGTTGGAAGAATTTTGTTATGTGGTGCCCACAAGAACATTTATTTGTTCTAACCTGCTTTGATACCTGTCTTCACTTGTCCAGGTATTCTCAGTCTTTGGAAAGCAAACTTTTGGGGGTTTACCTGTATTTTCATCATGAGATCTTTTTAAGATTTTGAGTATTTTTGGTGATAGGCTTGCTTTTTTTTGAGGATCCTTTGCTACCTACTAGAAAGGGACTTACTGAAATATGCCCAGGGTAATGACGTAAGTTCTGAGGTGATGTGGTGCCAGCCCTGGAGACCAAAACTCCAGAACGTAGCTGAAACCCTCCAATGCTGTGAGAGGCCGAGACCCAAAGATGATCCCTTTGCAGGTTGTTTTCAGAGAAGCAAGAATAGAAGTAAAAAAATTTTGTTTATTATAGGAAAATTTAACAGTATTAGCTTTCTTCTAGTTATTTGGCAATACGTTTACAAGTTTCCATTCTCATTGTTCACCTTGGGCAAGTGATCTTTAACACCCTGAAAGCAGATGACCCTCCATGTTGCTGGTATACCTTAGCAGTGCTTATTGTAGAAAATCAGTGTGAATTTCTTGTTTGCTAGAGCAGTTTCTGAACTTGCTAGAACCCAGTTGTGCAAAGCAATCTGCGATACTAGCTTGTTCATGCAGCCTAGTTCTGGGGAAGAAAGTTGAAAAGGCTATCATGGAAGCCAGGAAGGAGAGTTTTACCAAATTTTATTAAGGTTTCTGACTCATGATGGACATTTTTATATTTTTGTAGTTTTGCTTTGCGTAGAAAGCTTAGAGTTTATGAAATACATATAAGAAGCATCTTAAAGGAAGAGACATGGAAAGGTAGTATCATAGTTCTGGGAAAAAACAAAAGATGAGATGAAATGAAACTTCAGATTTTTAACTTACCTATCTAGAAGACATTACTTAGATACCTAAGAGTGTGATTGTCTCTCAAAACTCTCAGTAGTTAAGTATTTATTGAGGTTACACAGAGAAACTTAGATCATATTAAGTAAAAAACTTATTTAACAAATATGCGATAAAATATTATTGAAGATCTTACTGCAAATAATGCAACAGTGAAAATAGAAATGCAGTTTACTTCTGTTGCATAAATATATGATTGTGTGTCTCTTGGGTTTAGAAAGATCCTTTTCTATCCATAGGCACTTAATAAGTGATAGGCCAGAATCCACATAAATGATTGCAAGTCTGTTCAGTGGCCCTTAACCTCCAGTAAATAAGTCTATGATCGGTCTGGGTATTTTGTTGTTGCTGTGCTCTAGGTTATTTGTTATATGTGTTTGTAATAAATCTCTTGCACATGCTGAGTAGAACAGGAGGGGGCAGAACAACATAAGTGTAGTCACTTGCATGTGACATCCATTACAGGCATCTATATTGTTTGTAAAAATGAAAGTAAGTGGAAAACTGATCTATGTAAAAGATTTGGTAATAATTATAGTTTAATGTTCATCTAAAATAAATTACTCAGATATTCAGAAACTACTTACATGTTTTTTCTACATATGCCTTTCATTGCTGCTATGCTATTAATGAACATTTCTGAAAGAAATGGGTTCTGGGCTATAATAGCACTGTTAGAGGAACTCAAGCGTTTAACTGGATTATTCAGTTTACACTTGAAATGGAGTTGTCATTTTCATTTTTGAGGGTTACTTTGAATCCTGTTCATTTTTGCTTAATTTTTTTACTTCTGACTGTACTCTGTTTCTGTTTTGGTTTCTAAAACATTTATTTTGTCTTCTTTAAAATAAAAGGCTTTAAACCAAAGTGCCCATTTTTAATAATTTAGTAAAATATCAGCCCCATTAACTATAAAACAGATTAAAATCAGTATTCCTCTTGAAAACTTTGATGGAATGGGATGCAACAGTTATTTTTATTATTTCTATAGGTCCTGATTTAAAGGCCATTGAGTGAGAGTGATTTCACTCAGTCAATGTTCTTTGGATAAGCTGGGCTGTTGATGCAGTGTTTTTCAGAACAAAGGCTGAGCTTCTTCCCAAACAGCAGTTTGCAGCTTGAGTGAAGAGCAGACAACACTCACAGGGCGAGTCTTGGGGTGGAGGGGAAGGAGTGAGTGAAGGACAACTGGGGAGACAGTGATATTCAGTTATTGCTTTGGTACAGTTTTTACTTCATTTTTGTAGGCTTTTCTTAGCAATACAGTCTAATGCTTTTCTTTTAGTAATAAGATTAAAACATATCATCAAAGAATGCTGATATTTATGCTCCAATAAAAAATATTCATCCTAATGGTAGGTAGCTTTTGCTGTAGTAAACCTTATTTTATAAGAAACCTGTAAACCCAACTATTGGTTTTGAGCCTTGCATGACTGTTTATTTTAAAAAAACATCAGGAGTGCACTTTTGCAAGTTCTTGAGGTCTACGGAATAACATGGTTGGCTTAATACTTTATCGAAATGAAGTGTCTAAGGCTGTATCATCTTCTTCACAGTCTGGAGGTAGAGTAGGCGGAAGGATTCTAGAGTTATTTAAATCACCAACATTAAAAACAAAACAACCTTTTGGAGGAAAACAATATCAATATTATTCTGTGCTGCAGAAGTGCAATCAATATTAACCTCTATCTAAACTAGGAGAGAATGATTTGTATTTTGTTTAAAATTGTGCAGCAGGAATGCAATCTGTAATATAAAACATGCTGTGCAGATCATGTGGGGTCTCTTCATCCCATCTTCAACGTATATTCATTGCAAGGATTTTAACAGGTTTAAATACAATGTGCATTATTAAACTTTTGGAATTAAAAAAAAAATCTAAAACTAATACTAACAAACCCCAGAAGTGATGCTTATATTTCAATCACAGGGACTGGATGCTCTTAATGCTAGAGTAATACTAATTCCCATTTCTGTGATGTGTGTCTGTGTGGTAGATAGTAAAACATAACTACAATTTATGAAGGCTTTCATTTTGTCCCTCAGTTAAATCATAGTTTATTTTTCAAGCCATTTATACAGTGAAACTGTACATACTTAGATTTACAAAAATGGTGGTTTCATATGAGGTGTTATATATAGAAAAAATATTGAGTAGTGATTTCTGCTCAGATTTCTCTGCTTTCAGAATCTGAGACTCCTTGCATGTTAGGTGCCACAAGCTTCTTAGGTGACTCTATGCATATTACCCAATCTTATCTCATGATAGATGTGGTCAGTATTATCAGAATGATTGTGAGATGGTTAGTAGAACTGAGCAAAACTTTATTACCCCTGGGGGAATTGTTTAGCTCCTTAGGAGCTTTGCATTCTTCAGAGAAACAGGTAACTTTTGGTCTTACTGGACATCATGTAGCCTCAGTATGATGAAAATAACTTTTCCATATCTAAGTTGCTTACCTTGTTTCTTAATCTCAAAAATCCAATCACAGTGATGAGTACTCATCATCTCAGACTAGATGGTAATGATTTGTATTCTGCTTCAGCGGAAGCAGAGGTTTTTCTTTCCCTAGTGAGAAAATCACAGGATATGTTTCTTTTTATTGTTTAGTTTGCCTCCTCCACTCTGACTATAATTTCAGCAGCATAATAGATAAAGATATCTCTATTTAAATCTTTTTCTTGGTTCATAAATTCTTATTAAAAATGTTCTTCTAAAATAAATTGTTAATGAATGAATAATGTTTCAATTCTTGAAGCCATGAATAGTTATGTTTATTTAGCTTGCTTTCACCTATAATCTGGTATATTTTATATTACCTGTCTAGAGTTTTAAAACCTTATGAACTGCCTCAAGCATTTCTTCTCATGTTCTCCTTCTTTATCAGATAAATTGCTATATAACCTAATGAACTTTAGAGGGATTAGCTTGCTGAGACCCTGTTTCTTCTACAGTTCCCAAGATTTGTACTACAGTCAGGATATTATCTAATTCATTGGTCTCTCCAGCAGGGTAGCAACATAATTACAAGCCGCTATCAGTATCCTAGCCAATTTTCAGTCATAGGTAAGACGCCCTGCTCAGCTTCTTACTTAACAAGAGTTGCAATGATTAAAAAAAAAAAATTCTAAGAGTTTAAATGAACTGTCATCTGGAAAACCCTTTAAGTGCTTTGCAATATTCCCCTTCTGTCATCCTTTGTTCATGACTATTTGTAATTTTGCCTATTGAAGTATCATCTCACGTGATTTCTACTTTAGCCACACCTTCCCTCAGTTTGAGCTCAGATATTCTACTTCCAAAGTTGGCTTTGTTTTCAACTTGAGATGGTATTCTTGGGGTACGTTTTTGAATGATAGGTTGTGTAGAGGTTTGCCTTTTTGCGGCAGCTCTGGTTTCATGTATGTTCAGGAACAAATATAAAGCGTTATATATATATACGCACACACACATATAAATAAATATATATATAAAATGTAAAGCACTATAAAGAAATAGAAATGTACCTCTTCCTGGTTTCTTCCTCATTTAGCTTGTACTTCGGTTTTGTCAGTTCTTGCTGTCTCAACCTCTTTTTATTGTTTTCACATGCATTCTGCCTCTCTGTTTTGTAGTATTTGTCCATTTCTGGAAAAGTCCATCAATTTGTGCTGTGCTAGCTTATGGATAGGATGAGATGTCAATCTAAAATGGACCAATTCTGTTGAGTTTTACATTCTACAATTGGTGGGAAAACAAAGTGAAACTTAAATTGATCAATTCAACTTTAATATTTTTTTCTTTTGCTGATACTTCATGAAACAAGACAATAAAATGGTTAATGACAGAGTGAACCTTGTATGAGATAAATGAAAGCTTATACGGAAATGTTCCTATATATGAGATATTCCTGCTTCAGGGAAAAGGATGGGCAGGCTTGACTAACCCTGTTGTTTATTCCTTGAAGTAACTTCGTTACTCAACCTGCAATCTGGTTAATGTGCTCAGTTTAGAACAGTATCTAAACAATTGTAAATGAAATGTTGATAAATGTTTAATTTTTAAAAACCGTGAACTGTTGTTCTTTTTGTAAGCAACAGACAGATGCTAAATCTTTTTGTTTTTAATCTAATTGTTTCTTTGATGAATATTTATACTAGCTGTTTACTACCAATAGGTCTTATTTTTGGCCTCTGTCCACCTGAACACTGGCTAGTTACTTTTGTCTTCAAACACTATGTAGCAATGCTGAAATCCATCTGCATTACAGTGAGTGTCCTGTGGACGCTGGATTACAAACTGCTGAAAATGTTTTCTTGCCTCCCATTTTACTCATTCTCATATGGGTTGAAATTTAGTATCCTTGCCTTTGCTTTTGGGGGAATTTTTCTTAAAGAAAAGCTGATAAGTATTATTTCTGCAGTGATTTTTATATTTGAACTTGAAAGGTTGCTGTCTGTGATAGAGTAATGTAAGGCTTTTTTAACTCAGAGAGAATGATCAAGTCTTTCTGCTCTGATGATTGGACGCAGTTCTTCAATCACTTTTATAGTTTCTGAATGTGACTTTTATATAAAACTTTATTTTCATTTTATTATGCTGAAGGTTTTATTTTTGCATGTACAATTTTTACTATTTTATTTGAATAGCATTCAAATCAGCACTTGCGAATAGCGGCTTGTTGTTTGGGTTTGTGAGATCAGTAGTTCTGTAGTTGACTTGTACATTGACATTACCACATAATGCAATCCTTTTAATGGCAAATAATTTGCTAAGTCTAAAACAATATATTCCATCCCTATAATATGAAGTTACTATGAAATATAGTGCCATACTATCAGGAAAATAAAATTAGTCAAACCTTGACTATTGGAGCACATAGTCCTGATTAATAATATTTACTAAAAGATACATATTTGAAATTATTTTAAAACACTACTCCAGAAATATATTAGTCCAAATAATTTTTTACATAAAGTTATAATAATAATAATAAAACCAGCTAGGTTTTACAATAATGATTGTGTGTATATCTTATTCTTGAGATCTGTTCATATCTTATTCTCTTGCTTGGTTTACTATCTTCACTATTTCCAGTAATTTTTTCCTTTTTTGTTTGAATGTTATCTTATCAGCTACTAATATGGTTACTGAATTTTACTATATCACAGGGGTGTAACTGGTGTCACAATTAGTTGTCCTATTTAACAAGTGGGACACATGCAGTATCTTCAGTTTTACAGTAGTTTACATATGTGATTATTGAGTGCATGGTTCTAATGGCAAATGCTGGCTCTGCAGCGAATTTGGAGCTTCTGGTGTGATCTTATTTCACAAGGAATGATAGGATCTTAGGTGCCTAAGGTTTCTATCGGTAGGCTAACAGCCACAGAAATGAGAGCAGTGCAGATCTGCCATTCTGCCCCAGTGAATGGCATAGGGCTCACTGCAGCATCAATTCTGGCGAAACTGCCCTTCTGCCCTGCCTGTGCACTGCCCTAATTTGATTACGCCCTTGCAATTTCTGCAATATATTTTGCCACATTCTCAAGTTAGATTTGCATGCCAGCCTGAAATTAAAAACCACTGCTTGACTTGTGCTTCACTTCCAAATGTGCTTGTTACCATCAAGGGCCTCTTTTTGCCTTTCCTGTTTCTGTAAGCTAGGAAGAGTCACCAGGGCTTTCCAGGTAACAGGCATGGCTCTGTGCCAGCAGATCATTATGCAGATTTAGGGCTTAGAGCAATCTCGATAAAATGATATGTTATGTACATGTAAATAGTTCTGTTTCCTCTTCTTGTTTTTGTGAAGTGAGCATCCCAGAAATGGCATATATCCAGTGGGTTCAACACTTCCTCTTCAATTGATTATTCTCTTAATTTAATGGCTTCTGACAATAAACTCTTTGGAACACATTTTCCAATGGGTGGAAATCCATACTATTATTAAAGTGTTAGACTTTTGGCTGTGCCAAGAAATGCTCTGGCAAACAACTAATTACGTCCACAGATAAAGTCTGACAAAAAAAAATTGCTTCAAGCCACAAGTCAAAGGCTTTAACCATTGTTTGTGTCGAGTTACTTTAGGGGTTGTGATTGCAGTCAGTTGGGTGGGAATGTGGCTGTGAAGCAGTGTTTGTCTGAGGGACAGGCCCCTGCTTTAGCCAGCATATAGAGCCATACGTAAAATGGCCTCTTTGCTTTCACTTAACAGGATGCTGTTCACCTTTCTGCTCTGCTGAGCACCATTTCATGACTTCACAGCCCAGGAATTAAACCCAACACACAAAGCAGCTTTACCAGTAATTGTCTACAGATTAAATTAAATGCCTGTTCACATACAATGTATCTGAATTGTATCGGACTCACTTCTCCCTTTACACACTTGCTACTGAAAAATGTTGCAGTCCCTGGGAGTCTTTCTCTCTCAGAGATTTGATGGAAGTGTCTGGGGGTTTTCTGTGTTCAACATGATGTTCATTCTATTGTGTTTTATAGTGAATAAAATAGCTTAATCCCATGGTATAACACCAATACATTTTATTCATGGAGCTACTGTCAGTAGCTTTGTTTTCTGCTGCAACTTTTAAATTTCCACTGTCACAATGTTTGGCAGTTTGAAATGTTGGTATTATTTTTTGTTTAAAATTTTGAGGAATGTGTAAAATCCAGATAGTCATATTTTGAACTAGATGAATTGGAGTAAAATAATTTTGACTAGTTTAAGTCAGTCATGCCTCTTTCCCTTCACTTTGTATTTTCATATGTGGAGAGTATAAAGCTGTTAATTTCATGAGGAAAACACTTAAAAATAATCAAGTTTAAAAAACCAGTCAGTTTCCATTGGGGTGGATTTACGTATGTATTTCTTCTGTATTTATTTTCTTGTGATTGTTCACTATACTACAGAATTGTGCAACTGTTCCAGAAGTTCTTGACTCAGAAAGTGCTGCAACCTGCCTTTCACTTAAAAAAATTATCTCGCTATTGACCATCCGGCTGGTGTAGCTGATGAGTAATCTTTTTAAAAATTTCACAATCTCTGATTTCTCATTTATGGTATGCTCCATGATTGTCAAACATCTCCCACCAATCTTTCAGTGATCTCAAAGACCATCACTTTATCACACGACTCAATATAATCTCTGCATACTCTCTATAATGATATTATATGTGAAATTCTTCTCAAAACTTGAGTTTTGTGCAGTATATTCTGTACATATCCAAAAAGAATATGGACTTAGCTCAACATTTCTTAATTCAGGGGAATCAGGTGAAGACTTGACCCTAATTCATTCCGCCTCAGTCAGATTTTACAAATGCCCCTAAATTGTGATGGTTTTATTTGTGTACAATGCTAAAGATCACACCTTTCAGGAGAATAGTGTGGTCCTTAATGAGCAGAGAAGCTTTTGGAGTGAGTTGTTGTTTGACATTAGGGTTGTAATTCCTCCAAGGTTTAAAATGTTCCTGTGAAACAATTAAATTGAGGGGATTATACTGTGTCATTTTAAGACTGGGTCAAGAATTAAGGTACTTTTTTGAATTGTGTATGGCTTTCTAGTCAGAAAAGAAGCTACAGTAGACTTTTGAAAACTACATGAAAGTTAATTGCATTCTACTAATCTTTTAACATTTTTAGAAAAGGATTAAGCTTTTGTAGTTGCACAGAATATGAAACTGTGCTTGCTGAAGGAAGAAAATACCAATTCATTCTCTTGAAGTTGGTTGAAAAGATTTCATGTATACTGTGCCAGAAATCTCATGTATTAGTGTTAGAAAGAACACTCAGAAAATCAAGTATTGTATTTACTGCTGTATATGCAGTCATCTTCAGATCCTTTTTCTTGCCTTTGTTTTGACTGATGCTTCTGGGAGTGACTGGTGAGTAGGTAGGAAGACAAGATCCTCTCTAAGGGCTACTGCCCTTAAATATTTTGGCTGAAAAACTTTCCTTCCAAAATTGTGGTAAATTTTTATAAAATATTTCTAAAGTGAGAGAATATTGATGGTCTTGGTGCTTTCCTGAACAAAGTACCAAGATCTATGAGATGAGGAGCAACACACTTTAAAATTATGGCTTTATCAGAAGTTGGGGGGAAAGATTGCATCACAGCCCTGGAAGTCTCCATCAGCATAATGATGAAAGTATTTATATCAGCAACAGAGGAAGAACTCCAAGAAAGAAGAGGAAAATAGGACCATATTTCTACCAATACTGTGACATGAAGGTGCTTCCTTAGGAAACACCAGAGGATGTATATCTTGTGTCTGCAGAGCCAGCTGCATAGCCTCCTTCCAGCACTTCCATTTGTAGTCTCAGTATGGCTTTGCCAAAGGTTCTAGGTAAGAAGATAAAGGTACCAGCAAAGTGAGAACTCACTCTAAAATGTCATTACCTTAAATGCCATGCTATTAGGGCAGTACGTGCATGATTGTACATGTTATTCCATGCTAGACTTCACTTTCATTGCCTTTTACCTTTTTTTTTTTTTTTTTTTTTTNTTTTTTTTTTTTTTTTGCTATTGCTAATACAGTAGACTTATTTCATTGTACTCAATTTCAGTCTGATTCAGCCTTTGTTCTCCATTCACGTAACTAAAACTCTTGCCTGGATCCTTATCGTTTCATGTCTTGACAACTGCAGTCATCTTCATTCTTGTCTCAACAAATACTGGCTTGCAACATTTGTATCTTTTAAAATGTTTTTCTTGTTATTTTGACATTCCATTGTTCCCTCTCTTGTACTGTGGAAGTATTTGCTTTAACATTTTAGGCCACTCCTTACCATCTCTTATATACTTCAACTGCTGACCATATGGCATCTGTAAAGCCAGCCTTTATTGCCCTTTTCAGTGTTTCCAACAAGTATCTTTGAATTTCCTCCTATGTTATTTAATACAAGATATTAACTAAAAAAACCCAGTACTATTTCATTGTCCTTCCATTCCTTCCAACTGGGACTCTAAATTCTACTGCAGTTTGACTATATATTAGTAGCACTAACCTATCATAATAATTCACAAAGCATACGGGAATTCTGGGCTACTGCCACATGAAGCTCTGGGGACCAAATTTGACCAATACTGAAGTCAACAAGACTCTTACTAAATACACTATAATCATGTGCCTGAAGTACAACTTATTCATTACAGTATTACTTTTATTAAAGGTCACCAGGAGAATACCGGAACCAAATGTCTCATCCATATCATTCCATCTAATGCACTTTTCTTGACAAAAGGTTGATAGAAAGAATGTGTTTAGCATTCTTTTTTGTGTTAAGAATAACAAGTAATTTTTTTTAAGAAATGGCTACTGCCTTTTTTCTTATGCATGCCAGTAAGGCATAAGCATCTAATTGCTATTTAGATACCTCAGGCTAACATTAGATTCCACTGAGATCCTCAGAGTTTATGCTTAGCAACAGCTTAAAAACAACAGACACCCCAATTCTCTAAACATTATCTGTTCTTTTGGCTGCCAAGTTAGCTAAAAAGTCTGCCATGCACGATCAGCTCCTATGCACCATGCTGACATGCAGCTTGGCTACTAAGCCCCTTATGGGTTTTAACACAGCGTTCACCTGCCTGCCTGTCTCCCTCCTGGTAGACTTCTCTTGCACAATGGACAGAGACTTTTGAGGCTGACATTCTCACATGCTCTCCTTGCTCTGGTTGAGTTTTGATTTGCATTTTGTTTCTCTGAGGAAGAAGTTGACTTGGCTCAGGTGCCTGGCGCCAAGAGGATTTTCATTTCAGACGCAAGTAAGCTAGGCGTGGAGACGTGGAGTCAAGTTATCTTCTGCTATATTATTTTCTTATGACTGGCATAGGTAGCTTTTCACTTTACTCTCTGTCCTTGATGATCTCTTTGTAAGGTGCTTGATTTTGCCCAGGCATTGTATACAAGTCTTGGGTGATTGTCTCAGAGGGTTGACTTCTATTACATTACAGGTCACTTAAAATTAGGCATTGCAGTGTTGAATGGAGCAATACCTAAGTCGTTTTTGTGGATTCTGTCATAAATCTCTTATGAAAATGAGATTTTGGGTCGTATCTGCAAAAATTTTGAGGCATCTAAAGATGACAGTAGTCAGCTAATGGTATTTCCAAAGGTGTCTAAGCAGCTTGTATTGGTTTTATATAATTTTCTAAGTTCATAATTTTCTAGGTCCCTCCCCCCAATTTCTATTTGCCTGTGAAATCCAGCTGTTTTATGAGGTAAAATATTTGGGTGATGGGCAAGTGGAAAGGAAACTAATCAGCAGTTATCTACTTATCTATTACAGTGGCTTTGAACTACTTCATTRTATGTTAATTAGTTCATGTTACAGTTGATGCCAAGTTAATCTTATTAGTATTTAGTGTGTTACACAGCTTTGGAAGTGATAATATGGAAGGCTTCTGGAAAGTAGTAGTTTGTAGCCTTAGACTGCTATGAAAGACTTCTTACTGTCTTCATTACAAGCTGGGGGAAGGAAACCTGGGTAAGGACTCTTAGGGATTATGAGAAGGATTATATTATTACAGAAAAGAACAATTTTTGTTTTAGAAGTAAATGTTCTAAAAGCCACCACAAAATAGTAATGTATCAGATTATCCCAAGTAAATTAGCTAAATTGGAGAATGGCAACTTCATACTGAGTTATTTCTATATCTAATCAAGGATAGCATGATCCAAGGAACCATTGCCCAAACGGAATAAATCTTAGCTTTCACTTCTGATTTAATTTTGAAGAGTAAACTGTATTCAAAATCTCTCAAGCAATTTAGCTGAGATTTCTGTTTAGACTGGATAAGATAATCTAAGAAACTAAAGTTAGAATCTCATGGTTAATTAGTACAGTGGCAGAGGGGAATAAGAAGTAGAATCTTTAAGACAGCAGATTATTTGATAAGAAAATTTTAATGTGTTTAATTTTCAAAAGTATAACAATACAAAATAGTCTGCAAGGTTTTTATTGTGTTCTAAGACTATGCAAAACTGCATTAGAAAGTGTTTGGGTGAAGATTTAGTATATTTAAAGAAACATTCCTAAAAGAATATTTGGGATTGAGAACTACTCTTGTAGACAATGTGATAAATGTAGAGGAATCTCTTGCAAAATGGACCTTTACTAAGCTTGATTACCACAAAATAAAAATCCAGTTAAGGCATTGAAAAGATAAAGAAAGACCATCTGTGAGGAAATTTGTCATAGATCTAATTGTAAGCTAATTTTTTAGATAGAGCAGCTACTGTAGTTTGCATGAGATGAAGTAGAGAAGTTAGAAATCATTTTAGGTTATGGTACCAAAAATTTTGCCGGGATTACAAAAATATTGAATGAAAAGGTAGAAACAATGCTTGTAGGTCAGTTAAACACAAGGTTGTAAATAAACACTGTATTTCATTAGATGGTGACTCTGCATTCCACTGTGTTTCTGAAAATGCTTGAAATAGTGATGTGGGTAAGATGTCTCTTATGATTCCTGAAAACCAGCAGTGACTATATGCACTACAGTTAATTTTGTCCCAGAGGTGATATTAGTGTGCGTGGGATAGATTTTGATGTGATAGAGCAGAGGTAGCTTTTTGTACTGGTTAACTGAAGACTGTTTTTCACAGAGAATCATAAATTGATACTTGGTTGATTTTGTACTAATGGAGGGAGATAAAATCTGTTTTGTTAATTTTTTTGCAGGTAAGTTTTCAGGTTCGTGTTAACCAATTCCTTAACACAGGAAAAAGATTGTGAATGTATAACTTCATGGAGAATTGATGAGGAAGCATGGTCTGAGGGGTGGCTGGAGTGCTTCAGATAGCCTGGTCAAGGTTAATTTCACAGTATGGCATCATGAGCTGCTTTGTTGCTCTGGCCACACAAATGAGGTTGCTGAGAAAAACTGAGACATTTGCTTAGAGCTTAGCCTAGATTAGAGAGAGGTAATAGTGTGATAGGGAGTCTGGATAATTTTTGTACTTTAGTTGCCTTCTCAATTGCTAAACTTTGCCATGTGCAGATTGATAAGTTATGCAAATTAGTGTTCAATTTGTAGGTAAAAACTTCCAAAATTGTCCTTTTAGTAAAAGTAGGAGGCTTTCTTATTACAGTATCAGTATAAGAATCATTGATCTTCTGCAGTGTTGACCTAACTTCAGGGATAGCCAGCTATCTAGTACTTAGCAATTGTACTTCAAAGTCAAAACACTATTTAAATACTATTCAAACCCCTAAATAGTGTGAGATGGTCTATCCAGAAATCTTTGATATGGTGCATGAGCATCTGTAGTCAGCATGATCAGGACCAGTAACTCTCCTGAAATGTTATTTAGATCTTGTCTGTCTGGAAGTGATCAGGAAAATTAAAGGTATTAAGACAATGTGCTTGATTAAAGAATGTTCAGTCCCACCTCCTACTTGCTTTATATCCCCTTGTCTTTAGTAAGCTTTATTATTAAGCTTACTATTAAGCTTAATAATTAAGCTTTATTAAAGATCTTTAACTATTTAACTCACATTAATATTGTGTATTTCTGTAGCTAAGACCTTACTGTGTGGGAATATACTCTCTAATTAAGATAAAAGGACTTAAAAAGAACAACAAGTAGAAGGACCCTATCATGGGATAAATTAACATAAAATATATTCTACAAGGAGCTTAAGCATGATGATAAACAATGAGGTATATGTGTAATCTCTGTATGTAAAATAAATGCTCTTCTGGTCACACTGTTCTACTTTTTAGTAATTTTAAGCCTACGTATATTACATTTTGTATTTCTGTAGTGGCAATATCCTTTCAAGGATGGCTATAAATATGTCCCAATCTTTGTAATTGGCTTCCTTATGTTATCTAAACTTTTTATGTATTGTTGAGCACATTTCCTTTGATTGTCAAAACTACAGGTCCCACCTGTCACGGCAGGACTCATAACTAATCCAATATTTGTTGGGCAGGTGAAAAAAATTGGTCTTATTGTGAAGTAAGCTGCTTACGTACTTTGTGGTATCCATCTGCCCTTTCTTTTTAAATACAGACACATCCAGACCAGTTACTTTTGAACCTGTCAGCTATTTTTCTTGTTTGACAGAGAGAGAGAGGTATGTTGCATGAATAACAACTGAAGCTTGGTTTCATTGGCCAGAGTGTATCTCTTTATTTTAGTATGGTTCGTTTTGTTTTGGGTTTCCCCTACCTTCTAGATACCATGAGAGTAACTTTAGGACAACCTGTTACGGAGAATCTCTACTCATGTTAGTGAAATCAAGAGGCAGTGCAGGAGGCCCATTCATTCAAATAAGGCTTGCAGAACTAGTCTCTGACACTTTTTTTTGTCCAGATGTTTTGCTTGAAGCTGTTTGTAGGTATAAAACCTCAGTTCTGACCTTTGTGAGGAAGTAATGAGTGGTGGACAGTTAAAGGCCAAATTTCAGCCTTATTTATTATCTTTTTCAACACTGCTTAGGTAAACTAAGTTAGTGAGAGCACTAAGCCAGGAGTCAATCCAGAGTTTGTTGTATACGGAAATTGCACCATCTTTTATAACAATTTTGTTTTGTGGTTGGGCAATCTATGAGCTACATTAGTCCAACTGAATTCAGAAGAATTATTGTGGACTAGGTTAATGTCCCTAAGGACAGAGACTGGACCTGAAGTACAGATATGCATGTATTTGTGCTCTTTGTGCATGAATCTGTCCAAAAAGACTTTTATATTTTATCTACATAAAAGTCTGCCTTAATATCTTTGGCTATTTTGTGCCTTTTTCTGGCTTCTAGTCCTCAATGCTGATAAGCACTATAGAGGTTCCAGATAACACAATTAGTGTGTGTAATAACTTGCACAGTATTTTTTTATTTATTTTATATCAACCTACCAGTCTCCATCTAGCACAGCATTTAGGGCTTCTGTAATATCAAAACAGTGGACTCTTTATTGACATTTAATTAATGTTAGCATTGGAGCTACGTCAAATTGCAACTAAAAAGTATTTTGTGCTATGCATAGATGGTTCTGAATAAGCCAACAAATGCTTTTCTTTAAGAGCAATTGTCTTAGACACAACAAATGGGAGATTTTTTTTCACTATGGACTCCAATTCTTAGTTGGTGAAGGGATACTAGGAGGGATTTGCCCATAACTGGAACTATCAAAAGAGAAACTCAGAATACTCAAACTCTACACCAGTACTCTGGTCTGTCTTATTAAAAAAACCTCTCTGAGTTATTAATGTTGGTCTCAAAGACAACTAGCTCAGTATTTAATGTCAGTCAGCCTACTGGCATTTTACAAGCAAAGATGATCCCTACCAATTTCAGATAAAGCTCTTAAATCTATATTTCCAAAGAAAGTCTTGTTTTTTAATAGTGGTAATCCTTTAATTGACTGGGTGTGGAAACACCACAGGTTCTGTTCTGGATTGCCTGGTGAGAGGCTTTCTGCATGTTATCTGTTGCAGTTGTTTTAAAAAAACTCTGCTTTAAAGCTCAATGAATTTTTGGTCTTTTTCTGTGAATAGCTGTAAAGCTGTTAAGTTCAATAAATTTAATGTTATAAATGCASTTTCGCTGTAGAGTATGTGATGAAATACAATATAATGATAAATTTGGATGAAATAAAATAGTTGAGTAGAAGCTAGCAGGAAGTTTTGTCAATTGGGAGAAGCTATATTTTAGAACTGTATATCAAGAAAACAAATTATTTCAAAAGAGAAATAGAGGATAAGAACACAGGCTTGTTCATTTTTATTCACATTTATCATCTAAGAGAAAGTTTAGGTGAAGCGTAAAGCTGTGGGGGACTTTATGCATCTTTTAGACACTGATAGCTTGCCCCTTTTTGGGGCCCCAAGCTAGTTTCAGGTGTTCTGCAAACAAAAGTGACATATTTGTTATAATTGATATTTAAGGTATTTACTAATAATACAGTTTGTTGTGCTGGCTTTTTGAGCACCTTATAGTTAAATAATCTAGGAATAACAGGCAATGTGTTTTGACACACAGCAGATTGAACCAACAGAATAATGGAGTCCTACTGGCTATCAAGAGCTGGAAATGGTATATTAACTTATGATATCTCATTCAGAATCTGCCAAGAGTGTGATCATATTGCAGTACATAAAAGTGCACTGAATTGTACCTCATGGAGAATAAAGTACGCTAAGTAACTTCCTTATAACTTTCTTGCAATGTAAGATATCTACACATCTTGCAAGTATTCTTTCTTTGTACTCTTGGCCTTTTACAGCTCCTCTTACCTGACAATTGTTTATTTCAATTAAACCTTTCATAGCAGGGTTGCAGTTGGCCAAACTAGAGCTAATTTTAAAATTGAAAGGAAGTAGTTTAACTGCAGCAAACATTATCGATAAGTAGAGCAAACTTTTAAGATGGGCTATTTTAAGAGGCGAGAAAATATAATTTCATCCTCAGTTTTGTATGCTATTCTGTTGTAAACAAAGAAGATTTTTAGACTGTAATAAATATGTAAGAGATGCACCTATTTTAGAAGCCATTGATTCTATTAGAATTTACTGGGTTTACAGGTCTAAACAGCTAAATTCCAATTATGTCAAAGCACTATCATTATATGAATGTTATGTGCATCTTTCCAGACTGTAATTAATTCAATTTCAAACCACATTATTTCCTAGCCAGCACTGAAGTTGTTGGTAGCAAAGAATAACAGCTTCCTGTGATGGAAGGAAAGATAAAATACAATCTATTGCACTGTGCCATTATTTGATGCTGCAAAAAGCATCTGAAAGACATTGAAGGCTGTCATATGGCAACGTTCTACTTCCAAATATCTAAAAACTTTGACATGCAGTAATTTGAATCCTTTTTAATTCCTCTAAAAATGACTAAAGATAACATGAAACATTTTTTTAATGAAATTTTATAAATGCCTAATTACAGTTTTATTAAAACTAGTACTGGAAGGAGAAGTTCCCTGATGACATCCAATGACATAGCTGACCGACTAGGAATTTCATGCTGTATTCTTTCCTGTTATGTGTTGGAGGAGTTTGGTCAACTTGGAACATGAATTGATGTAGAATTTAAGCAGAAGACCAGGAAAGATTTTTTTTTCTTTCTGCTACTCAGTGAACATAATATTTGTGGACTTTCTTGTTCAACTTTCTGATCAGTGGAATGGGAATAATACCATGTTGGAGTATTTTACAGTTGAAGTTCATAAGAAGCTTTGAAGATTAAGTACAAAGAATTATTGTTCGTTAGTTTTGAAAGCTAATCCATGAGTGAAAAAGAGGAGTAACAAATGCCCGAGGGAGAAAGAGCTTCTGTCGGGGCACACATTGTACAAACTGCTCTTTATGTGCAGAGAGGGGGCATTATTCTTGGTTGTATTACACACTAGTATCCAGGATTTAAGAGCGTTAAAAGTGCTCTAATTTGGTGTTTAGGGCTCAAGGTAAACAAAATCGAGGGTAGTGGCTGTATTTTGTTTTTAGTTTTTGAGTGTCTGTCACAGTAGAAAAACAAAGCATAGTGAATCTTAGATTTTTCAGTCTCTTCTATTTCTGTTCCCCAGTCCGCCGTTTGTCTTGTAGAGATTTACTTATTGCACTATGCTGAGGAAAGAGAAGTACCTCTGTGTTTCCTGCTAGCCAGATCGCATAGGGCCCAGTGTAATTGGACCCTTCTGGGGTCAGCAGGACTGGAATCACAGCTCTTTCACAATTCCCACTAGAGGTGTTTTGTTTACAAAGGTTTTGTTTACAGAGGGCTTAGAACAGCATTAAGCCATGTTAAGATATACTGAGAATGGTGGCATGATCCTTTTCTTTATTGTCATATTTTGTGAAGGTGATGAACCTTTTCCCTTTTAGTGTCTGTATACATCCCCAAAAGTCTGAGTTAGCTTTTCCTTGCAGTACGTAAATTTCTTTTCAAATCTCTCCATTCAGATGGTCCAGTTTCTTATCAAGAAGTTGGTTTTTGGGGAGCAGTAACCTAGACAGATATAGAATGATAATTTCTAATCCCATTTCCCAGCAGTTACACTTTCTCTGTTTTGGTTTAGTGCAAATTCCACCTTTGTAGGCTCTTCAGGTACAGGCTTAACAATTTCTATACCAGGAAGGTTGTGTAAAATCACAGCATACTTTCAGATCAGGAGACATTATTAAATCAAAGAGAGGAGGAAGCTCTCTCCCCACCCAGCTTCTGAGACTAACAGGAGAGAAAACATGTAGCACTACCTGAACAAGATAAAACACAAATATCATGTTTGCCTTTGGATTTGTAGCTCTTGCTAATCTCTCAAGAATCTGTCTTCTGACTCATAATCCAGGTAAATTTATTCCTTTCCCAGGTGTGAAGTTACCTGTCTTCAGATGAGAAGTAGTAACTAAACATATGCTCCTATATTGTTGCTGGAAAGGGTAAAATATATTTGCTTAAATTGAGGATGATTTAGACAAACATGCTTTATTTTTCTTCACAACTTCACAGATTAAAAATGCATTCCTTTAGTAATCACATCTCAGAAAATCAGTACTAACTCCTTACATCATTTTAATTTACTTTCTGCAATTGTCTTGCTGTCCACTTACATGTCTGTGAATCATTTCATGAATGATTTTAATGGGATCTATCTAGCTGCTATACTTTGTTGTTTGCATTCATTTATTAAAATATTTCAGATGTCTTTAAATTGAATATTCAATGGTTAAATCACTAAATGTGAAAGTAATAGTGAAATAAAATTGATACATTCTGTATTTGACTGCAGTACTAATTTTCTTTACATTAAAATAGACTACCGTGTTAAATTCATATAGGAACATGATAGCTTTTCTAAAGTATATGAATTAATTCTTTTATAGTATGTAAAATCATTATTTTTAATGTGATGTTGTTTGTAGGAGATTACAGACATTCATTAGCTTAAAAAAGTATTTATTTACTGCATTTTAAATTAAGAAATAATTTTTACCAGATTTAACTCAATGTATGGAAAATAATAAATAAAATCTATCAGTAGGAACATTAGCACTAAGCTAGATAAGAATCCACTACTTTTTTTTTCCTGTTGCAGCAATGTAAGTACAGGCATATGTCAGCATCATGATATTTTCATTGTTTCATGATCCTGTTGAACTACTCAGTTAACAAATGGTATTTCTATGGTCAGCTGGTCAGGATATATCTAACAAAAGTTGGAGAAACACAAAGTCAAGAAAAAGATGGAAATTCTAAAGAAGCTGTATAACTACCTAGATCATCATTACTAAGATAAAATACTCAGCCTGATTGTACAGGCCACCATGTGGCTTAATCCTTTTCTGAAGGTCAGGAGAGTTTTATTCATCTGGTGTAATTGGCTAGACCATGAAATTACTCTGAGTGATGACCTGTAATACTCTTTAAACATTTATACAGCTTCAGCATTAATTTAACTTGCCAGATCATTGGACTCGTAAGTACTTTTATATTAAAAGCTGCATAGTTGCAGAAACAAAAAGTTCTCAAAACATTCTTCTCTGCTCTTTTTGCTATATCAAGTTAATCAGGAGTTGCTAAACCGGAAATATGAATACTTTGGGGAATAAATACTCAAATAGAGCCCATTATGTTAGCTTTGGAATGGCTTTTTAAAAGCGTCTAGGAACTTCTCACTGTGCCACTTGATTTAAGGTTATCTACACTAAATATATTAGTTCTGCCCTCACTGACAGAGCATTTGCTGGAGATGCTTCAACCACCATGGAGCTCCAAAAATAATGTAAAGCAGAAACTACAATTGGCATGAAAAAATCGCAAGATTTAACTTAATTTTCAACTTAGCATAATCCTTCCACATGAAGGCTTTGTCATAAGATTTTAATCCTTTTATTGCTGCATATAGGGAGTTTCTTTAAAGATACTTATTCAGCTAATACAATAGGAATATGATAGATCAAGAACAATGTTATCAATAGGCTACTTTCTTAGCTCATTAAAGAGCTCATTAAAGATTTGAAAATTTATCACTTGAAAAGCAGCCCTTTTAAGTCTTTTTTCCCTGTTTCAGATAAATTTAGGAACTGCTCTTAGAATTGTACTTAATGTATATTTAAAATTTATGTTAAATGTGTATATTTAAAACCATTACTTTTTCATTGTGTGCAAGCATAACATTGATGCCTGTGTTGGCTGCAGATAAAATATTGCAGAGTTAACTAAGACTGCATTTATTAATTCTTTCCTGAGTGAGAAACTTTGTAAAAATTATACAAAAAGACTCTTCTGAGCATTTTATAGAGGGGCCCATTTTTACAGATGGGAAGAAGAGGAAGGGGAGTGTCTGGCAAAGATATAGTGGTAGAAACTCGGACAGAATATCTTTCTCCTCTGCAGTTTTCTGCAGATTTTATGGAGTATTCCCTTCTTCTGTGAAATATTGCAGTTGTCTGACACATGGCCCGTTTTATTCCAGTTTAGCTGTTTTGAACTTGATGTCACTGGCTGTGACAATATAGATGATGGCAGGCTCAGGACTAACATAGGACTTGGCCACATGCTGTACCATTTTGAGCTCTAATCTTGAAACATCATTCTCTTTTCCTTCCTTTAAAGGGTTCCTGGAGACTGTAGACATACTGGACTGTAGGGGATATAAGAACAGCTGTATTGGTACAGTCTAAAAGATCATCCGGCTGAGTAACCTGAAAATGCACTAAAAAAAAAACAGGTGCAAGGGTAGCTATAGTTATCTTTTGATAACTATAGTTATCAAAAGTCTGTAAGTCTGGAAACTATGGCATTCAGGGAATTCATGCTTCATGAATTCATGGAATTCATGGTTTTCTTCAAGAAATCTATTTCAGAAGTATTTCTGTGGTGATTTTTGCAGCCCATATTATCTACTTATATAAAAAGCCATATTCCTTTGCAGTACAACTATACCATTCAAGCTTGGTTCTGTCAATGTAATAGTTTCATATGAAAAGTGAACTTTCTGATAAAACAATTTGAAGTAAAGAAGAAGGGCCAATTAACTTGTTTTATATGCGTTAAAATATAGCCTGGTAAATAGAGAAAACAAAGTTCATAATATTTTTGCAAGTGCAAATGCTAGTAATCTTACTGAGTTCTGACACTAATTTTGTAAGAGAAAGCATTATACAGGCTATTCTGGATCTGGTAGCAAATGAATAATGTTTTATATTCTAATAGATATGCAATTAATATACTTTATCTCCCCATCTAAACACAGGTCACAATTTAATTTCCTTCCTGATAACAGACTGGTTTTGGAGATGTATATTCCCATCCAAAGGTTTGAAGTGTTTTCTTCTATAAAATACTGTGAGATCATCAGGCATGACATATTTTGGAGCTGAGAAAATAGTGGAAGCCTTTCTGACTGTTTAAATCTTTAAGCCACCTTGTTTATTTAGGTAATGTACTAGTTTGCCTGTTTTTGTATATGCTGCTTAGATAGGGTACTAAGACTCAAAGTATGCTACTTCTAATCATGAGGAAGAGACAGTCCTGGTTTCCAGCATTTTTGTAAATAGACTGGCAAAAATCCAAATAGTTAGATCTGGCTGAATGTTTTTTTTAATTTAAGTAAAAAACCTTCTGAAATACAGGTAGGCATATAAAAAATATATAAAAACAAAGGTACTTTTTACCAGAAGTTACTTAAAAAAATTAATTTGATGTGCATCAAGAGTAGCCGTTCCCCTTCTATACTGCCTTAGTGCCTTGATAGCAGAGGTCTAAGCAATCAGGGAACTACTACTTTGGATGTTTCTCATTCCTATTGGCTGATTTTTTGGAAATTCCATATTAATCAGCATTTTAATTAAATTGTTGAGGTAAATCTGTCTAACTTAAGCATAGCTGATTTAATAGAGATGTATATCTTGTGCATGCATTTTGCAAATTAATCATAAATTTATTTTCTGAAGGTTGAAATTCTACATGTTGAAACAAGAACTTTTGTCTGACTGGCAGAAAAGTGAATTTTTGAACTATACTGCTGTTTGTAGATGTTAGAGAAAGAAGCAAAATTGTAATTTAGACAGTTGCATGTTTATGAATGCGCRTACTGCTTTGAGGAAGTGACTGCATTTCAAGTTTGTAAAATATTTATATAATTGGTACTGTGGTTCTAACCTTTAGTACTTAGAAGCTCTGGTCATGTTTTGTTATTAGACACTGGAATTCACTTCACAAGACATATTAGATGTACAACAGACTCGAGTTTAGGTATTACATTGATATTTGTGGTCTAGGAAAAGGAAAAGAGAATGCCCATGCTTAACAGAAGGAAGCTGTATCTTATTTCACTTTTCTAAACCAAGAATAATTTGTCCTTTTGCCAATTTTATGCCTTTGTTTTGTTTTTTCTTGTTAATGACTCCAGTCGCATTTGGTAAATCAACACAGAGGATCTCCTTTTTCATTATGCACAGAAGTCTCTCTTCATCCCTGGTTTAGTGAAGCATTGCTTCTCCACAGTCTCAGTGGCTGTCCTTGCTCCCAGTCCCTCAGCACTGCACACTCCCTCCCTACCTCTTCTCTAAATCCTTTTATGATTTCCACTCTATCAGTATCTGATGTTTTTTCTGTTATTCAGCTTTTTCTGCTGACTCAGTCAAATGCTTTTGGTCTTATCTCTAGAAGCTGTAACTCGACCTGACTGCTGAGCTGTGCCTTCAGCTCTAGGTCTCTTCCCAACTTCCAGTCCTGATACAGCTATAGAGCCTTCTTCTACTTCAAGTGAGTGCACTGCTTCTGGGCTGACTTGCACATTCCTTTATTGTCTGTTTGCCACATTTCACTCGCACTCTCTGCTTGAATCACAAGACTGCATTGACTTTCTCACACTGTAGATAGGCATGATCAAGGGCTATCCTCCTCCTTGTGTCCCTAGTTTTATTCTGTTCCCTACTCATGTAGCTTCTCTCAGTTGCTTTTCTACTTCCATGCCTCCCTTGCCTCACTGATCCCTCTCCTGCCTGGCCTCTCCTGCTCCATTCTTTCTGTCTTAACTTTTCATCTGTCTCTATTTCTGTCTATCTTCCTGCTGTCATCAGAAATATATTCTTGCTACTAGTTACTTGTCCATTGTCAACCAATTCTTTCACCTCTAAATAAGTCCTGGCCAATATACCAAACACAACTGCCCTTTTTGCCCCTGCTTTTGCTGATCACATTGACTTATGCTTCATCTTTAATTACTGAGTTGAAAGGTGAAAGATTTAAAACTAATGCAAAAAATTATTTTTGGGCAGCACAGTGAACTTGTTCATGGAAGATCAATATGACCTGGATTCTGTTCTCCTTTAGTCAGTGGTAAACCTCCTGCTGCTTTGCATGGGAGCGGTTATATGTTTTGTACTACTCTGATGCATGTACTTAAATCAGGCACTGTTCAGCTGTGAGACCCTTCCTTTGTGTTAGAGACAGACAAGCAAATTAGTGGTACCTGGTCTGCAGTCTTAGGTCTTGGGAATGACACATCTGCTCTTGAGTTTTGTCACTTTTAACTGTTATATACTTTATAGTCTGTATGTATTTTCCAAGACATGAATCAATTACCTTTTAAAGAAGATATGAATAGATTACATAATAGATGCTGCTATGCATTCTTGACATTTTGAAAAGGCAAGTAAAACCAGTAGAACTGCTATGTGTTCCTCTAAATGTTAAGGCAAAATTTGTAATTCAGGTCATAAGTTTATAATAAGATTGAAATACTTCAGAAGAGATAGCAAGGAATGTAGTTCTGTGAACAGTTACAAAAACTTCAGTTTGATCGTATGCTCTTGGGTATCTTTGTACTGCCATGCAATAAAAACAGCAGATAGCTGATATGTCTTGGCTTGTTTCTATGTATATACCTTTTGCGGTGCTTTCAAGGCTCATACCATTGTTCTAGGATAAGTTCCCAGTGAAACACTCCTTTTGATTTTTTAATGTGTAATAGTCCTGATTCTATTTTAGAAAAGCCACTTTTTTAAAGGCCTTCTGTTAATGTGTCATGTTGATTTCAGATTGCAATTTTCATGTAAAAAGAGTGCTTTAACTGCCAGCTCTGCAAACTCTGGTTTCTTGGAGTCAAGGTTGTGCAAGCTTTAGTGGTAAAGACATGTCAGACAAGGTAGGTAGCATCAAGAGAAATTGCTTCACACTGCTTGCAGGCTCGGGACACTAATTAACAGTTCTGTTAATGATCCATGAGAAAAAGAAGCCATGTAAATAGATAAGACTAAGTGCACAGAGAGCAGAGGTTTAGGGTAGGAATGTACTATTTTTATAGAAGCATTTCTCTGGCTATGTTTGCATTTTGGTCTTCTCAGTTTAATTAAAAATGAGAAATTTTCTGTTTTAAAATACTACTGACAGAAGGTGAGTTGGGGTAGGGAGAGCCATACAAAGGGAGAGAGAGAAGGCAGGAGAAAGGCAGAGCAGGGGTGCAGGTACTTCTTTAGCAGATGACTTTTTGTACACACTGTATGATTCAGTATTAATGGGTGCATAAAGCCTTCTGTATCCCTCCACTCCTGGTAATTCTGCTCCTTATTTGTGTAGGAAGCAGCATGTAAGAAAACATTTCCTACTGAAGAAGGTGGGAGAAAAATCTATTGTGCTTTACTCAGAGCCATGTTAAAAGAAAGAGGGCTTGTTTCCTCATGACATTTACTTGCCACTGTCTAAGCATGTTATGCTTAGTGTATACTAAATCATTTGTGTTCCATGTGTCATGGCTCTGGAGCATGGGCAGGAATATTAAAAATGGTATTGCAGTCTTAATGTATGAGGTGGGCTTCTGACTGTTGGCTGGTTTGGCACAGATTTCCTCTTCTAGAATAGAACGTCACTCCATAGTCTAAAAACATTTAGGAAAAAATGAATCACAGTTTGTTTTCTCACAGGTTTGTAATAGGTGATGTAGCTCGGTTGCTAGCATTTTATTAGAACAATGTATTTTGGCAGAAGGTTTTATGTCCTAAATAGCCTGTGCCATATGGAATCCCAGTTACTGTGACTATGGAAAATGCCCAGAAGTCTTACATCTCAACAGACTTTTGACACATGTCCTCATTTAAACGTGTAAAAGTGCTCAGGAATCGAGTATGATGTTTCCTGAAAAAATTCTGGCTTGTTAGAGAAGTATAATGCCCGCTTGAAACGATATCAAAGATATTTCAAATGTATCTGCTCTTTGCATCACAACTGGTTGGAGAAGGATCCCTGTACATCCATCATGCTTTTTTCCGAAGAGGATAATCTGTTATATAAATGGCATTCTTACTAATATTGTAGGCAGCAAACCTTGCAGGTAGGACAGGAAGCAGSAGTAAGACTCATATTCTGATCCTGACTCTGATGGTGTTTTGTGTAACCTTGGAAAAATAACTTAAACTTTGTGGCCGACTGACTTCTTATACTGTGCAATGAGAATCATTTTGTAGTGATTTGTGGAAAAAGTAGTGTTCTCTGTTGGAAAAAAGCTATATATCTTCATTTAGAACGTGCTCTGGTGAAAAGGTACCTATGGACAAAAAATTGTCAATGCTCTTGTAGAAAAGTTCAACTGCATCTTTCAAACTTTAAAATAAACTGGGCCTCGCTTATGATAAAGGAAGAAGGGGATCTTGATGATATTCCTCCTTATCCTTTTGTTCCTATCCTAATTAACAACAAAGTTGACCCAGATCCTCAGCCTGTTTTATTGCCAGTGTCACAGACCTTTATAAACTAGAAGTGAGCAAAACAAAACTTTGGTCACTGCCTTCTAAGTGGACTCTTCAATATTATTTTAGTAGTCTTCCTTCCCTCAAAGGGCAATGCTTTCCCACAGAAATTTGCAGAGAAGAGAGAATTGCTTTATACTAGTTGGTATTTACAGTGCATTTCAAAGCTTTGAGATTTTTCATCTAACGCTGATGCAATCACTTTGTAGCTCATTAAGCTCCGTAACCCAAGTGAGAAATGCCAAAGGAGTTGTCTGTGAAGAGAACGCACACTTGTGTCTTACTGTGGTGGTATGGTGCACTTACACTGTGTGGTTATCTTGAATGATAATGTATTTGGAGGCAAGAAGAACACGTTTGGTTTTTTTTAGTGTGAACTCACGTCACCCTTCTTTTTGTAGCTTATTGTCTGTTGATGAATTTTTAACCAAGCACTTAAGGGTTTGACACAGAATAAAAGCATTAAGCTAGCTTTTCAAGTCACAGTATCCCTTAACCTTACTGCACACCCAAACCTGCTTTTGTTTTCCCTCAGCTGGACTGAGGAAGTAACTTGTATAAAGAGCAAATTGGAAATCATTAGTATTCATTCCGAGAGTCTCTTTTTTTCTGACTTTCTGATTTAAGGGATTTCTGTAAGACTCTTTCCACACATTATGGGTAACTAAGATTTTGCAACCAATGTCACAAGTTACACTCAGCTTTACTGGTTATCCAGCATTATGGTACCTGATGCAGGCTGATTTTTTGAAGCGGTTGCTTCACTCTGATAGAATGAGATATGACTTATGATGGGTAGGATTTAGGTTTGATGTAGCTTCAGTGTTGCTGGAATTTTGTTGCAAAAATGAAGGTGTTCTGCCTTTTTTCCATGTAACGTATTCAATAAGGACATAATCTGAACCAAGACTGTACTGTAATCTGAGAATTGGAAGTTGATTTGTATTGTTAACCCACCAGAGAAAATTGTGCATCCATTTCTCAGCTGTGGTTTGCGTCCTGATATAGCCAGGATGCTGTTTCCCTACCGTATACAATCCTGAAAGTACTGGAGACCTGCCTTATTTGCATTTCCACAGCTGGTAATTTTATTGTTACTAGTTATACTGCATTTTTGTCAGAAAAAAATAGTGTAAGAGAAATCCAGTAACCATTTAATAACCATAGCAAACTTACAGTAGCTGTAGTTTTGGCAGTTGTATTAATACACTTGTGTGTCCTGTTATACATGAAATCCTTGATAGCTGCCTTTGATAGTTCTGGTATAGAGTATTATGTGGTAGAAAGGGATAAGAACACCTGAAGCAAGAAGGGTGAGTGAAGATTAGCATTGCTGTGCAGAGCAAGCCCCTATCACTGTGCAAGCTTTAGGGCTATCATTACCAAAGACTTTGTCTTGCTCATAGTGCAATACACAATCCCAATAACCAGACAGCCCAGTAGCACTGTTTGAATTTATCGTTCTTTTCCATCTGCCCTGCTTCATCTCCATCCCAGCTGTGGGCCCTTAGGACTCCCTGGCTGCAGTCAGAGATAGCCCCTGTCTGGCTCTCAGCTGAAGCTGCTAATTGCAGCTGATGCTCCATGAAGAGCAGGTGGGAGCTGGAGAGGCCTCTCCTCCCTCAGCCCAGGTGGCCACTTGGGCTTGCCCTGGCTGCTTTCTGGGCAGTGGCTGACCTCCAAGGTTAGGTATGTTAACAGTATTAGTATTTACTGGACTTAATGGAGAGCACATTGGAGTAGAGCTTTTGGTAAGCACAGATTGACTTTATTCTTACCCTTTTCTCTAGTTAGTAGGTACAGAATGCAGTTGGAAACAACTAAAAGCAGTTGAGTGTTACCTTTTCTAAGTGTGAGTTGATAATCAGTTTCTYTTAGTATTGTAAGTGCATATATTCAGTTCTGTTCTTTAGAGTTGTTTAATGCTTTCAGTTCTGACTGCCCTTGAGAAGACCCGAAGGTATTCAACATCTCTGGGGAGCTTCTGAGTAATTTTGGAGCTAGACCTTGATATCTGTGTGTGTGTATCTCACTTTGCTCTATTAAAGTGGCCTTCTTACCACTGCAGAGTGTGGTAGTCTAAGAGCAAGCACAGACATGCTACTGTTTTAACTGTTACTGTGTAAGTTAGCCTCTTCAGGCCTGCCTATATTAGATACTCTTTGGAATAATTACTTGCGCTATGTTAAAGTAAGGAACGGACTGGAAAATGAAACATTTCACGAGAGACTTAATTTGTAGTATGAAAACCCAGTAACTGAGCTCTAACAGAACTCTAATTGTTCAGGCAAATTTTAGACCATCCTCTGGGCACTAAGGAGGACAAAACAAACTTGAAAAGCTGCTGTGGGGGAAATAGTAGTGCTAAAAAGGTTTTTACAGGGTAACCAGTCCCAAGTTTGCTTCAGAGAGTTCTGCAAGATTTCATTCATGTTTCACTAAGTATGAATCTGTGGAGACATTACTTGAATTGTTAAACCTCTTCAGTCTCTTCAGCTTCCCACACTTGTAATAACTTACTGTTAGCCTTTTCAGTGTCTGTGCTGTAGTGGTAGCTGGAAACTGGGTTGTGTTGGTTTTGAAGCAAGCTTCTAATGTAGTAGCCTTATGGCTAGGCTTTGCAAGTAGCAAGGTTTTCTGAAAGGCTGACCTCCGCTTATGCCACAGCCATGTAAAGCTCTCGGCTTGATTTTTCCCATCCTTTGGATTTAGACATTTGGTAAAGACCTACTTAGAACTGGTAAGGCCTGAATTGCTGGTTTACTTTATTTTGTTCTAAAGTAGTACAGGGGTTATGGTGGTGGGAGAAACTGCAGTGATAGGCTATGAGTCAGATCTAAGTTGTGTGATGTGTGACTGGCATCTAGTTTTGTGGGATAGGGGGGAAAAAGGGGAAGCGGGGGAAGGTTGGAGCTTGGAGGGCTGGCTGGGTTTGTTTGCCTCTGACCAAAGCAGAGGTGAATGTGTTTTACTTCAGTGTCACTCCTTGAGCAATATTATGTCACTCACTTGTTTCAAGCACAGAAAAATTTACCAGTACAAACAGCCCCTGGAAGTATCTTTCCAGTCGAGTTTGCTACAAGGTTTTGACCAATGGTGAAGTTTACTGAATTACCAATATTGTACTAATCCTCTTGGAATGTAGCAATTATCACCTTAACATCACATAGATGTTGCATATATTCACAAGGGATTATCATCTCTTCCTCCTCCTTTCCTCTGCTTGAGTAGAGGAGGAGCAAAGAAAATTACCATTAGCTCCTGAGGAGGAGGAGTAAAGTGGAATTGCAGCTCTTGATCTTGCTGCAGCTGTTTGTAGCAGGGAGTGAAGAAAGGTCGCAGCTCTGGGGCTGGGCTGGCTGCTGTTTCCCAGCAAAACAAAGCTTTAGGTGTACCACAGGGGACACAAATACTATGTTTACCCAGTCCTTCCATGTCACTAGAAGCTGCAGAAGTCTAGAGAGTGTCTCAGATCCCTGGCATTTAAAAAAACAAACCCCATTTTCCTTGAAACTCGATCTATAATGAATTGCTTTTTGTTTTTCTGTTTTAGGGTTTTTTTTTTAAAGATGCAGTAATGCTATAAAATTTTTCTACTACTTTAAATTTTTTCATGTGATAGGATTTAACATGAAACTCTGGTTTGCTGTACCCTTTGATAGCCCATCTGAATGATTTATAAAAACTTTAACAGAGGCACCACCATCTTTGATCCTTTGTTAGGAAGCCAAATCCCTCCAGGTGGTTTAGCCAGATGCTAGCACCTTGACAACGCCCTACTTTGTATACTGTTTTAATAGTTACTAATTACCTGTTCAATGTCATTACCATGTTTCTGTTTCTGGCACAGAATTGCAGAGCAAGTTTCAACAGTCACACGAAAAGATTACTGTGTATTCTGCCAGCAAGAGAACATAACAATTGTTAGCGTGCTTGCAATTATGTTGAGAAACTAGTGTGTGTATTTAGCTCTTAGAATTTGTTTATTTTGGACTTTCTGCGTTGTTTATGATTTCTTCCTTACTGGAATTTGTGATCTGAGCAATTGCTTCTTGTTAAGTCCTAGAGACCAAATCTACTTTGCAGAAACAGCGTATTTTTTACAGTTGGGTATCACTCAGCAAACAAAATCAAATCTCCTCAGAAATATATGCACTTTTGGAAGGTCATAGTGCTGAATATTGTTAGTCCAAGATCAAACTTATTAAGGCAAACAAACCCCAGTGACTTATATTGTAAGAAAATATTATTCAGTGTTATAAATGAAACCTTATTTTACTGTGGAAGGAAAAAGACCTTAAAAAGATACAAAGGAGACTGAGTTCACCTATCCCCACTAACCCTGCTCTGTTTCTGAGACCTGTTTCATAGTAGTGGTCTGTTTAAAACCCTGTTAAATCCCATGTTCAAACTCCCTTTCCGAAAAATATTTCCTATTGAACATCCTATAGAGAGAGATGGTCTCAGCAGGGCAGACTAGTTGGGGCAGAGCACCGTGTTGATGCAGATGTTTTAGCACTACCTTATTTGACACTGCTTTGTGGGTATTTGCCAGTGCTGCACTGCTCAGGGTAACCACACATGAAATACCATTTGTTGTAGATTGGATAGAAATGCTGATCTGATTAATTGTATATCTACAACAGGAAGTTTTCCTAGCGTAACTATGATGATTAGTAGTGTGATTTATTTTGGAGCACTGCTATGCTGATAAGAGCCTGAAACATAACTGTGGAAACACTAAGAGGGTTTTGGCTGGTTTAGTTAAACAGAAAAAAATTATAGTGAGGAACTAACCAACCTGCCTCTAGTCAGATCTTATCTATAGCGGAATACTTAATTTTTACATTGTTGTTTAGTTTTTAGAGTTCACTTCCACATGAAAGACAATAATTACCAAAGCTATTGTCTGAGCTGTTTTCGAGGCAAAAATCCTTGTTCTGGATTTATCAGCTCATAGATGAATCACATTTTGTAAAGTAGCTTTTGTGTCTGTGTGATCTAGTGACTTTCTAATTCTTTTGTCCTCTTCAGTTTACAAATAATTCCTGGAAGAATAAGAGTGGTGATCAATGTGAATAAGAGCAAAGGAATTGACCCCATCATTTATGAAAGTGTAGATTTGGGATCACAGGACACACCTCTAGCCCTTTTCCGCACTGGCAGCAGTAAAGGAGCAATATGGCTCAGTCAACTCTTGGGGGCTGGAGGAAGTTGTCTGATAAAGATTTTTCTGTCATCCATCATCGGGTGTTTTGCCATTCATTTGTATATATCCATTGCGTCTTATTTCTCATTGGTGCTTTGCCTGAATTCTCAATTTACAACCCGGGAGTAGTTAAAAACTTGCAAAAATGTAGAGAGAGACTTTGTAACCACTGCTGTCGGTGTGTTTTCAAGGCATGTTTTCACTGGAAACTTGATTTGCGGTATAACTTCAGAATTTATTCCTTGGTGGTCAGTGCAGATTAAAGGTTTGTTACCTGTTTGCACAGATGCGTTGCTCTTCGCTTCCCCATCAGTTGTGCACCTGCTTAACGGAGCTGCCTTGGTAGCTGGACCGCTGTAATGAGCAAGAACGGAAAGTGTCCTGTGACAAGCAGTGCGGGCTGTGGCATGGTTTGGTGGAGGGAGTGGAGAATTGCAGCTGGGGATTATGGTGCAGAAACATATAGTCAGACACAAGGCAGTCCTAAACTGCCTCCTTTACCAGGAAGGAGCTGTGTGGAGCTGTGGCTTTCCGAATTAATTGCCAGCATAGCCTAATCCTGTGTTTTAGTCATCATGTTGCAGAGATTTGAGTTACTGTGTCCCAGTAGTGATCCTGTTTATATCAGGAAAAAAGAAAGCGAGTTTACGATTCTTTCCCAATGAATTGTTTGGAAAAATTGTCTTCTTCTAGGTTCATTGGGGAAATTATGTGGGAGGTCAAGTAACAACAATGTGTAGCCCTAGGCTTACAGTTCTTTTAAATATGAAAGGAAGAATTTTACATTTGTGGGTGAGAAAGGGCAACAGCCAAATAGGAGCCTAGGGTAATGACAGTGAAAGCGTATCCTCAGGGGGTCACCACTGCCAAGAACACAGGATATTCGGTTATGTATTGTGTTTATTTTTGGACAGTATTTTCTGATTTATGAACTAGCATGCACTAGAGCGCTAAATCGGAATGGAAAGTTACTTTATTCTGAAATAGGAATATGTGAAATTCTACATGTGAACTAAAAAAGTACTGCCTTTGTTTTTTGGGTTTTTTTTTTAAAGTGAAGGGTAGCTTCTCTTAAAATAAAGTTATCTGCTTAAATTTTAATTTTAAAGCTTTATATTTTTTTAGTTGTTCAAGAAGTGTCAATTTCTTAGCTAAATTAAGGCCATGCAGACTTACTTAGATTGCTCCATGGCTTTAGCAGAAGTAGAAATTGAGAGTACTTGGAGCCTGTGTGTTTGTTGTTTTCCAGTTAAGGAAGCTGGCAAACGATGTTACAAATTTTTGGAAGAATTGTGGTTTTACAGACAATGAAAGCAGTACTTAGAGCAACACAATGTCAGATAGTACTGCTGAGAAAATAACTATGATCAGTTTTTTTGTTGTATAACTGAGAAGTAATATGAAAACCTAATATAAATTATAATCATAGGATGATATAACAAACAGCTCTGAAGTCTGACATTTGCAAGATCAAAAAGGMTGTCTTTAACGAAACGGTTCCGTGACACAGTAGCTGTAGGCACTGTACCATCTGGGCAAGCAAAAAATCTTTCAAAAAAACTATAAGGCTTAGAAGTAAGCATGTAACAGTTTGCAGTATAGGCTTTGGAAATCTAGCTGAGGTGAGTATTTGTTTAAAGTGTTGGTGTTTGGGGATTTTTTTCTTATTAGAAAGGATTATTAATTATAGAAACTAAAAAGAATACTTTAAAAAAGAAGTAAGCTATATTTCATTACCAGAAAGGTATATAAGTGCCTGTATAATGCTGTTTTAAGCCACTTGCAATTATTCTATATAGTAGGGTGCCTGGGATATTTTTATTARACAAAATCTATTGGCTTTTCTTTGCAGTTGTATTGAAGCAAAATATTTTTGGTTAAAAATGCTCCTTTTAGTTTTTTTCCACAGGGTTATTTGCAATTTTTCTTCAACATTATTTGCTTTTTATTTTGATAATTGGACATTTAAAAGTGCTCCTGGAGTTAAAATAAAATTTTCTTTTAAAGATATAATGCCTACTGAATACTTTTGTGTTACTTTCATGATTACAGGAGAGAAGAATACTGCTCATATCTGCTTTCTGACCATATTTTTTGATCAAGATAATACATCCTAGGATTTTTATTTATTAAGTTGCATGATGAACTAAGAGAAAGGACTGCTGTCTTTTTAAGGTATAATACTTCTAAACACTAAGAAGTGTTTTTCCTGACCTAGCTCTGGATAAAATTTAATTCCAAATTTACTTGTAATTTTAACAGTTAAAAAATCATTACTGTTGGCATGGGCTTGAAAAGTGTGGAGGAAGTGTTAGGTGTATGTTTAAAAATAAATAAATAAGAAAAAAAAAAAGGAAAAAGGAAATGGGAGACCCCCACCGAGTAGTTGATTTTCCAAGGTTATGTAACAGCTCTGAGGGAAGTGTTTTTGGCTTTTGTTAACGGCTGTTATTCAAAAAATGAATATTCATGTTTTTTGAGATCCTCTGATAGATAAAGTCTAAGGCATCGCAGAGTGCACGTATAATCTCTCTCTMTMTATATTTTTTTTTTTAGTCTAGTGCTTAGCTGATAAATGTTTGTCTGCTTTTCAGTTCATGATGGAAGATTTGAGTCATGGACAAATGAACCAAGTGTGTTATTGAGGAAAAAGAAATCTAAGCTGAATCTTTGTGTGCAAATCAAATAGTTTAACCCGTGTTAAACGTAAATTTCTAAAATCCCATTTTGGCTACTCTGAGAAAGTTTCTGCTGAGAAACCACATAGGTGAATTTTTAAGAAGATCCTCATCTTCATTAGCTACTGCTGAGGTATTTTTTCTTATGAATTTCAAGCACAGTGGGGCATGATTCTACAAGAGGTGGTAGGTTTCAGTTTAGGAATAGAAGTACTGTGTATTTCCACTGATGTTAGCCTGCTTTGTCCAGGCAGATTATGAAAGTGTCTGCAGGAAGTGTTTTTGTAAAATATTAGTCACAGATCCGTACTTGCTTACCCTCTTTCAGTTGCTCTGTGTTGTAAATTGAAAATGGTCACAAGAGCACTTGTATGTCTGCACCCGATTTATTTTGAAAGCTGCGGTTTCTCTTGTGGTTGGCACCTGGCACAAGTGGATTGCTTATGAGAGTAGAGAGATGCCCAAGATGCCTCCAGAGAAGTCAAATTATAGCCAGAAAATCTGATTTTCATTGATAGGAATTTCCCTGTCTGTGAAATAGTTGTTTATAGCCTCTGACTTCTTGTTGATTAGAATGGAACAGACAAATCTAGCTCTGTGAAATCTTGTTTGTAGTTTGGTGGGGGGGTTTTTTGGTCTGCCTTTGCAAATGGTTGCATCACTTTTTGTTTCTTATTAAATTAAAATGCTATAATATCAAATGATGATTATTTTTATAGTTAAATATTCATGTTGTCAAGAGCCAAGATACTGTAGAAGCTGAAACAATATGACTACCTGAGTAGACAGATAAAATACACTTCTCCACCAAAGCAAAGGCATGTTGAACTCATGGTGAAACATCTTAAATGTTCTTGGCCAAGTAGGAAAGATGCACAAGACTACAACAGAAGAAAATGCTATAAAAACAATTTCTAAGATTTTGGTAATATTAAGGAATTCATTTTTCAATTGCACGGTGATGTAAGTGCTAGTTCTTTGTATAAGCCTCTCAATACTTTAAAGTAGTTGGGCATCCTGCTGTGTACTTTAAGTTGATAGTGTACCTGGGATAGTTTTTGAAAGACAGAAAACTTGTTAGTCCTTTGTGTAACAGTAAATATTCTTAAAGGTGAGGTATTTCAAAATAAATACATTAGACCTACAGGCAGAAATTGTCATAAGTTTTTTTTTGTTTGTTTGTTTTATCACAGCATAAAGGTGATATGTTAGTTCTCAGAACAGATAGACATTTAATAAATGTAAGACATGCAAGCATTTTTTCTTCCTAGAAGAATCTTTCATAAAACCAAGTATTTTCTTACAACCTCTAGAAAAGTAGAGATTTACATTTTTATTTGGTCTCTTGTAACATTAAAATAGCTTTGTGCTAATTTACTTCTACAATTTTTTGCATTTCTTCTCACTGCTTCACATGAACTGTAGGGATTACTTGAAGCTGAGTCCTGTTCTGATCTGGTTTGGGTTCACTCTTGTGTGGATGTTTTGGGGGGGGGGGTTTGTTTCTTTTTTGTTGTGTTGGTCTTTTTTTGTGGGGGGGGGGTTTGTTTTTTGTTTTTTTTTTTGCCAAACAGCTTGTGGCCCAGTCGCTTTAATATGTAAGCTGTTAACAGTAGCAGTGATTGAGGAAAAATGCAGTTGCTCTGTAACTGTCCGTGTGTGTTGCACAACTTGCTGACACCTCTGTTGCTGTGTAGGCAGTATTTTCAAAAAGATTTGAGCAAAGTGCAAATATTAATTGAACAATAAGCTGTCTTTCATCTGATACTGCTGAGATTCCTGCTACCCAAAACGGACCTCAGAGCGACTGAAGAGAGCCACAGTATCTATTAAATTCAGCTAATTTAATTTTGGGTTTTAATACTGCTTTTTGGATCAATTACTTGTACTGATTGGGGGGCAGGGAGTGGGGAGAAGAAGGCATAAGCTCTATTAAAGCGTTGGGGAACAGTGAGGAACAACCTAACAGGCAGTAATCTGCAAGTAATCTTTTCAGCTCTCAGGAGTGGTCTGGAGCCAAGAGAGGACATGTGCTTGCAGCCTGAGTCTATAGCCTACTCGTAGGTATTTAGCTTTTCCGTATATTGGGTAAGTGACACTTCTTGAGAATTCAGTTTCTTCCTGATTATTTGGGACTTTTTAAACTTAAGTTCTGTGTTCTTTTGTGTTGTGCAGTTTCAAAGCTATCTGTTTTTAGGGGTCCTGAGTTACTCAGTGTTTTAGCTAGTTTGGTCTGTTTCTTAATTTGGTGTTTATTATGCATGTTACTAGAATTTCTTTCCATCTAAAAGTCCTGGTTCTCGTACACGCAAACCTCGGCATATGGCCCCCATCATCCCTGAGTGCAAATGCTTTATCAACTTGTCCCCTTAGCACTATCCATATGAAGCATATGGCCATGAATAGTGATATCAGGTAGACTTTTCTGAATACTGTGAGATTTCTACTGGGGGAAAAAAGTTCCAGAAAATGAAATAGCATGCAACCAGAATGTAGACTATAATGCAGCAGTCAAAACCCACAGTGGATGAGTTATATATTTTAGTACGGAAAGGGTTAATTCAAGATAGGAATGCATTTTTGTTTTTAAGAAATAAATAAAGGGAACTGGTAGGTCTTAACAGCTGGCCAAAAGCACTTGAAAAGAATCACAAGCTTCTGAAACAATTAATCCAGATCAAGAGGGGATAACTTTGAAGTTTGAAATATTCTCCATGCCTGAGGAGGGACTAATTTAAAGTGATCATGAATGGAGTAGATAGCTGATTTGTAAGAGTGGGAGTTAATTTATGGATATGAAATCTGCTTTTTGACTTTACAGTCTGGACTGTTAGATCTTAATCTTCTATAATAGATCAGTAACCTGGGCAAATATGGAGTGAAAAATACCATAGATCATTTTAGATTAGTACAGACCCTAAGAAATATAAATGACTGAACTTGCTATTGCACCTGTATTTATTGTGAGAATCAGGAGTTTTAGAAAGCTTGATTATCAAAAGGAAAAATTCTAAGTAGATTTGAGAACTGGCAAATTTGAAAAACTTGAAAAATTAAAGCTAACCTACTCATTCTAGATTAAATCTTGGAAACTTAGCTATTGTTTGTTATTACTTTTCCTGTGTTCTCCATTTATTTTATTGTAATTGCTTTACGGAACTTCATGCCAATTTCTGGAAAAATTTTCTTGGAAATAAAATTACGATAGTGTGTGTTTTTTAATCAAAAAGCTCTTTCAGATAATACTTTGTATTATCACATCAACCAGAGTGACCAGTCATATTGAAACAATGATTTTTTCAATGACCAGTCTTTGGGCTTTGAAGATTATACTGAAATTTTCACATTTTGAGCAGGTAGCTTCCCCCAGTTGCATTTCTATGAGAATATTCTGTTCTCAATCCTTGCCAGTATTTGTAAAAGGCTCTTTGACTTTTCTGTGATCACTTCTGTCTTAAAACAATGAAACACCTACTGCTGTCTTCATTCTTTTTACCATCCTTATTTCTCCCCACAAAAGCAGAAAGTGAAGCTATTAAGCAGGCAGGTGACAATACATTCCTATAAAGAGACAGCCATCTCATACGCAGAGAGAACTGAATCCTGTGACAGCTTCTCCCTGGAGACTGCAGGTCTCCCAGACTTTGTCTTCCCATGTGGACTTAGGGTATCTTTTCTGACCCAAACATATCCTTTGTAAGACTGTCCTTCATGCACTGTGATGAAATTATGTCCACTGCTGACTGTGATGGGATAAGCCTCTAACACCAACAGAAATTTGAGGAAAAAGTAGTTCGGAGAAAACGCTTGAGCTAACATTTCTGTATTATTACTATTTAATGTGCAATCTCAGTGTACAGCTGAAGATGACCTTGAGATTGCGGGCATGATAGCATGTTTGTAGTGTGAATACTTCTCAATCTGTATGATATAAAGTACTGCAACAGTCTTGAATGTTTTAAACGTCTCTTCACCGGATAGGCCATGGATGTGTCATGACATTAGGCACTAACAGCTTTGTTTGCGTTAGGAGGGGAAGGGGAAGAAATTAAATTTCTTCCCCATGTGGAAGGGTGTGGGAGATGGGAATGGAGATGGTGGTATGGTCATCACAGCCATATCCAATAAAGCATTCTGTGTCATCAATCTACGTTCCTAACAAATAAAGCAACAAGAATACCAACAAAACAGGCAACCAGCTTTGAATAGCAAGTTGGGGAGGAGAGTAGGGAGAAAGAGGTTCATCTTGAGCAAAAGGACAGAGAGAGGGGGGTAATAGCTTCAGAAAAATCCTTATGGATGGAGCTAGATAGCCAAGATCTTAGGCTAAAGAAGCTCCTTAAAGAACAAAAGGGAAATCTTATTGTAAAACATAACCTAATATTGCTTTTCCTTGTTTCATTTTCCTCTTTCAGTATGTTGTCATACATAATTTAACATTTTGTTGTATTAAACTTTGACTTAAATTTTCATGTTTGAGCAACTGTCTCATAAAGTGTGATCTTGGGTGAAGTTGACAGGTTTTTGATACTATTGCCTGATTCTAGACTTACCTTTAGGTATACACTATGATGTGCTTTAGAATCTGGTCCTTTCATTCTTCAAGCTTCTGTTCAGAAGCATGCCAAATCTCCTGCATGGGGCTAGGACCCAGCTGCCTGGACTTGCAGCCAGAGCATGGTGAAGGAAGAGCTGATGCCCACTGCATTTCTTTCAGATGGTGACTTCTGACACAATCGGGTCATACCTCCCCACTAAGAATTAGAACGTTACTTCAGAAGCAAAGAATCTATATATTCTAATATGCAGTTGTAACCAAGTGAAGATGAATGCAAAACATAATGAGTTTAGGAATCTTGCACTTCAGGGCAGGGTTGGAGAAGTAAGTCTTTAGAGTTGGAAGTCCTTCGGGGTCCTGCTCAGACTGGAAAGTTAGGATGAGGCCTGAGCTCAGGGTGGGTTTGCCACTCCACGTACTCTTGGAGCTGGACTCACCTTTCAATTCTTCAGTATGAGCTTAGGGTTAGGGAAGCAAGGTCTTCCGAGCTGGATTTTCAGAGGAGTCCTGCTCAGCTTGGGGAGTGGGAATGGGGGCTTGGCTCAGGACAGGGCTGTATCTCAACACACATTTGGACCTGGCAGGCACTGTACTCTGCTTTGGGATTAGGATGAGGGCTTTCAGAGCTGGAATTGCATTGGAGACCTGCCCAGCCTGGAGAGCAGGGAGTGTAAGGGCTACTAATGCTGGGTATCATGTTCTAGGAAAAATCTTCCCTTATGTTTGCAAATTAGTGCTTTGGTATAAGAGAATGAGCAGGCACTTCCCAAATTCACACTTGCACAGTTATTGGTGCTTATCTTTTCTAAGGGCATTTTTCATTTCAAATCTGCAAGTTAATATGCAATGAATTAAAAAAAAAAAATCATAGAGTTCCATAAAAATTTTCAATGCTAACTATTAGTGTGTTGAGTAATGCCTCTTTTTCACCTACTTAAGCTTGAAATTCTGCACTAATTTTTCATGTTATGTATTCTGGAAAATGTAGTAAAGTGTTCTCTCACTGGTTTAAATAAAGAAGAACAAGTTGGGATTTGTAATAATCAAACTGACTGGGTGGAATACCGTTTCATTCAGCACAAGCCARAACCATGAGTTCTCAAAAAAGTCAACATCACCACGTGATGAGTGAAACAATGCCAATTCATGAACGCAAATCTTCTATAAGAATATTCTGCAAAACTTGGCCTGTATCTCAGATTAGCTCCCGGCTGGTTTAACTTGTCTGGCATATGCTCAACTCTGACACTAGCTGATCGTATTACTCAAAAAAAGAAAAAAAGGTGCATCTTCTTCTGCACCTGTGTTTTTTTATATGCATACCCCTTCCATGTCACCAAACAATGTGCTGACGTACGGTACTTAGTCACCTTCTCTATATGCTGATGCTCTGAAGTTTATTTTGCTCTTGGCAGCTGGATTGTTTCTTAATCCATTGACAAAACCTACCTAATGAGCATTTACAAAGACATTGCCATAACTAGAAGACTGTTGGTGACATCATGCCTTGATGCCTATAAATCCCCAAAAAATCCTGGATACTGTGTCCAAGCAAAATGTTGGTTTTTTTGAGAAATATGTAAAAGTTTTATTCTTGCTTTGCACAGTTAAGTATGATGCTTCTTTGCATTTGTTTCAAATGTATAAACAGGGAGTGGATTCTGCTGTGCTAGACGCCTCCTTGGCTGTTTGTTAAGGCTATCTGGAATATCATTTGACCTTCCTTAATTATTTGTGTAAATATTCTCTTGACATGAAGTAACTTTAAGAAGGAACGCATTATCCTGTTTTAGGTAGCTTGATGTGACTATATAGGGCTGGCAGTTTGCCATGCAAACTATAGGTAGCCAGAACATAGTTTTGTTTTGTTTTTCTTCCTACAAAAGATAAGGCCTTGTAGGTTTCTTGTTTGAGGGTCCTCAACTCATGTCATTTCTTTGGTAATGACAATGAGGCTAATAAGCTCCAGTTGCTGTAGGCTTATAAATATATAACCCTGGGCGGGGGGAAATTACATCCTTTGTACACTGTTAGGGCTCACTTGAATTAAGAGCAGGTTGTTCGTACTAATCTTTGAATGGCCATCTCTGACCGACTTATGCTATCACCAAGATTGACTAAGGAGGTCACACAGTACAGTTTCATTTGCTATCAGTTGTCTGGCAAGTCCCTTCATCCAAATATCAAGGCATATTTTCAGCATTTAGCAGCATCTTCTGCCAGCTTTGGAAACTTTCTCATCTTGGAGATCTTCAAGGCTTCAGTGTAGGAAAACTCTGACTTTTGTTAAACGTCCTCTTTGTCTGGACAGCTAGGTTGATGTCATCTGAAGGAGCCTAGCTCTCTGCGTTAGAGCCGAGGTAACTAATTTGGATTGGATGGTTAAAGCTAAATGAGAGAATCCTGCCCTGAGAGATTGTCTGAGGGTGAACCATTTTAAGAGGAGACAAAATTTTGAAGTTTCTCCATGAAAGCTGTCAGGGAAGTTAGGTTTATTTGAATGCAAGAAATGCAAGTTAATGGAGAAAAAGATTGTGGACAGAACTCGGGGATATTTAATTTTGAATCTGACCATGATAACACATTGACTATTCTTGCTTAGATTCTCATTATGTTCAGAAAAGCTCATCTTTCTCTTAAATGAACTAAGGCAGCGAAGAGTTTGGTACTTATTTTTCTCTTGCATCTGTGACTGTTCACTTATGAAACAGGAGCAAAGTATTTTTGTAAATTTTGTCCTACGTGATTTAAGAATCTAGACTTTAAGTAATTGAGATACTTAGAAATCTATGTTCCCTATTATTTTCTTCAATAAAGCAGAATCTCTTAAAATTCCTGAATAGATTTTGAAAATGAGTTCAGCTTTCTGAAATGGTTTATACTATAAATGCTGAATACATAGGGAAAAAATGCAAAATAGCTTTGTATAGCTGTACTATTTCTTCTTTCCTTCTTGGTTTGGCACAGAAAAGGCTGGTTTTAAAACGCAGGTTAGAGGACTAACAGTTAAAACCGTAAAATACGAAGAAGCATGTTAAGGCATGACACTGTTGCACAGTTCATTCTTTTTTGCCTGTTGCCTCTAGAGACATGCACTAAAAAGAAAGAGGAGAAGGGGCTGAAGCAAGCATTTTAGAGCTTATGTGACATACTTCAGTGATTCATCTTAGTTTACCAGAATAAATAAAGATATGTTTAACAAAAAAAATCCTCCCAAAGATTCCTTGACTCCTTCCCCCCTGCAAATCTGTAACAAAAATACTCCCAAAACACMAAACGCTTTTCTTCTTCAGACTTTTTTGTCTGCCAGACTCAGGGGCAGGTAAACTGCCAGACCTACTGTCCCTCACCCAGCCATCGCAGTGTTTGGCACTGCCAGGGATGTTTGCAGAGCTTGCAATTTTTCAAGTATGATAAATATTCATTCTCTCTGGAGAATACTATAAAGGTTTGTTAAGTTTGAATATTAAAGAATCTGGTATTTCTTCTGGCTGAGGCAGGATGCACATTGAAGTGGTATAAGAAAGTGAATGTATTGGGGAAGTATTTGATAGTTTAGTTCACTCAGTTACTGAGTTGACTGAGCCAATTCACTTTCTCAGAGTGTCTTCATTCTTAAAAACAGAATATCTCAGCTACTGGCATCTTCCAGTGAGAAAAGATTATTTTACGGCTGTAAAGAAAAAAATTTTTTGGTGGAAATTCAGATTGGAAATACATATTCAGCTGGAGAGAATATTAGGATAAATTCAGGATATGTGGATTTGCAGAATACTTAGGGCTATAGCTAAGAAAATTTAAAGTAGTCTTACTGCTTTGTTAGTTCCTGGTAAGTTGGCAGATATTGATAAGAGTAGTTTTTGTTGTTGTCATTGTGGGTTTTTTGTTTTTGTTGTTTTTTAACAATAGTGATGATAAACATGACATATACTAACAGGAAAACTGGTTGTAGGGTGCATACTGAAGACAGAGAGGCCTAGGACAGGAGTCAAACATCCCATACCAGTCTGCAAGACTAAAATGTTTGCAGTTTAGCATTTTACACAGTTTTTATTGGAGTCTATCCAGCTATTTGTTTATAAAGAATTATTACTCAATGATGAATTGTAGTGGTGCAATCCAGTACGTAGGGAAATTTGCACTGTAGTATGGTCATGTGCCAAGTGTAATATCTTTGGGGAATAATAAAATAAGTGAGATATTCTGACCTCAAAGATAAATGGACAGCAACAGCAATTATCTGTAAAGTTGGAAACTTGACACTTTCTGTATCCTTAACTAGAGATGATTAGCATTGTCACTGTTTTGCGCTAAGATTTTTAATACAAAATGCTGATACCAGGATTCAGTGTCTGTTAAATCCTCGTATTCTTGGGAAGAAGACTCACTGCATAAAACATGTACATGGTCTATCTATGCTCAATGCCAAATTTGCAGAATCACAATTTAGAGTAGCACTTACTCCATAAGCAATTCAGATACCATCATGGAATTTGTTATGTGAATGTTGGCTGCAAAATCGGGCTCTAGCTGCACGGCAAGGCCAGTATAAAAGGTAAGGACTGAATTGTTCCACTGTTTTCATCATCTGTGTATGATGGAACCAGCTTCTTTTCAGAGCGGGGACTATTTTTTTCCTCAGTGTTCAGGAATTACCTTACATAGTTGGTACTCAGCTGCAAACTGAGTAACTCTTAATTTGCACAATATTTCCAAAACTATTCTAGCACTGTTATATATATTTTTTTAAATTATATTCAGAGCTGCTGTAGATCTAAGTAGTTAATTTGATAATCATCTAGAACACATTTACTCTAGCTGACAAGTAGCTGACAAGAGAAAATGATACCTGTTATACAGGGAATAACATGTTCTGGTAGCTAACAGTTTCCATTTAAAATCTGCTCTTCTCTCATTTTGTTTTGTCCTTCTATAATAGTACACTTTCTTCTCTGTAAACATTTCAGTATCTACACTTGTCTCCTTGAGTGCTCTTTCATCTCCTAGTGCTCTCCACAGTGGAGTTTTGCTGCTAACCATTGCAAAGCTATTGAAACTTTTCAGCACCAGTAGCCCGTTCCCCTAATAAGTGAAGCATGTCTAGTAGTCTAGAGATTATTTCATAATGCTTCACCTAAAACTTTATGGAGGGCACATAGGCAAACTGAAATGCTATAAAGAATATCTTATGCTGAAGTGTTTTCTACTTAGAAAGTTTGAGCATACTTGAGTGACGTTTATTTGACAAAAGCATGTTGGAATAAATGTAAATTTGATTCAAATACCAGTGCAGCCATGGAAACACAAGTGCAGAGGATGCTGCACCAGGTCTCTTTGCTTGAGTCTTGTCTGATACTGAGGGTTTTTAGGCAAGGCTGAGCATCCACCACACTCGCTGCAGACAGTGGGAGTTGGAAGAAATTACGATGTTCTGGACTTCGGAACCAGACGCTGGCAAGCACAGAGCGTGCAAGATCAGTCAGAAAGGTTTTGCTTTGAGTAGTTAATAGCTTTTCAATGAGCTAGCCTTAGAGGTAGTAATAATAGGTTTCCTACAGTTTTTCTAACTTCCTTTGCAGTGGAATATGTTTAGAAGAAAGAAATCTTTAAAGAGACTTGAAAATGGTTTAGCCAAAATCGTATGTATTTATTACACATAACAGTTGCATTCTTTTGTCTTTTTGATAATACAGATAAACATTTCTGTGACATAAAATGTTAGTTTTGAAATGGATTAAGGGGCGGGGGGGGTCTCACACTTTTCAAATTAAGTTTTGTGACAAAAGTGAAAATTTTGTTTTACTTAACTGGATTTGTTATCCAGAATTTCTATATTAATTTCAGTAGGGACCTCTTGGATCATTTAATTCACTTGTACTCTTCGTACATGTTTTTCATTTTGCAGTAAAGCAATTATAGAGACAAGGATTAGTTTGTATGTTTTGTGGAGAGATTATCCTTGCCATTTATTGCATTTCATGTTTATGTTGGAATACCACTGATGTTATAAAATAAGTCAAAAAGACTTAAGTTATAATGATGGCCAAAGTCTTAATGCTGGAAGCTCTCTGGTGATTAGAATAAATGTTTCCTCTTGAAGAAGAATGGTGTGGAAAAAAAAGAAAGTTGTAATGGGATTCATGTCTCAACATTTTAATTTTAATTATGCAACTTACTGTTTTAGCTACTGTATTTAAGTTTTGCTTTGTGCACAGATTGCTTTTACCTCTGTTGCATTGCTTTGTGGTTGTTACATACTAACCACTGGGCAATGTCACACTAATACTGTAAGTAACATTAGTACAACTTCAAAAGAGCAATGTTTTGTTTGTTTCTTTGTTTTTGACAAGGTGAAAGAAGACTTTTTTTTTAAGTAAGTTTTTAGTGCTTATGCAAATAATTAGCAGTGTTCTTTCAAATCCTTTGTAAACTCCTCCTTCCCTATTTTGTTCCTATGCAATTAGTTTTATCTTGTGTACCAGTTTGAATGGTGATAGCTCAGTACGTGGTTGGTCTCATGGTTGCACTTGTTGACATAAAATACTGGCTTTCATGACTGCTAAGAAAAAGATAAGTGTCTTGGGTTTCAAGAGCTAGGTCTGTATGGAGATGGTGATGACAATACGTACTTTTTAGCCTGTTGAACACCTTTCTTAAAAAGACCCACCAATTGTACAGGTAGATTCTGTACTTAGTGGGAAGCTCTTGGGCCATTGTAAGAACACCATGAACAACTAACAGAATACTATCCTATCCGTCCCTTAGGATGTTGTTTTTAGGCATGGGTAGTAGTATTTATGTACTGTCAGTCCTCCTTGCTGCATGGGCCCCATAAAGAGATTGCCACTGTAAGGAAGAAATGCAGTTTTAGCAGCTTACTAAAAATTCAACCTAGTTTGTTTCTAAAACTGAACTTCACAAACAATCTTATGTTGCTGTAAACAGAATGTAAATATGCTGTTTCAGATTGATGGAAACGGGTCAAAATTTGAAAAAAGAAAGAAAAAAGCACTTGGTCAAGTTTTACTTTCTTTAATAGCTTTGGAAAGTAAGTTGATTTTGTCATTGGGATGATGCAGGCACATACGTGACTTTCATTTTCACAGACTGGCCAGGAGTTGTTTGTAGTACAGTGCATTTTTTAATTCATACTCTCCTTTGACCTGCGCTTGTCTCTTTTGTTCTTCATTTCTATTGCCTTTCCTGCCTTCTTTCACCAACTGTTGTTTTCTCGTGTTTTATCTTTTTTCCTCTAAGTCTTTTTGCCCAACTCATTCTCCCCCAGGTCTCCTTTTCCTTTGTGTCATTCCTCTGTTTCTAATTTCATGCATTAGAAGTGTTGCTAAAATAATGCAGAATTCTCAAGGGGGGGGGCATTTGTATTATAGAGTCTATTTCTATTTCCTGTAAAAATATCTATATTAAAGTCTCAGAAAAGATATAGAGTATACCATGTAAAAGGGGATAGAGTATACCATTCAGGTCACAAGGACCTGGACGTGTTCAGGAGATCAGTAACATCTGTAGCCTGGTTCTCTTTTGTGATAACTTCAAATGGTTATGATATGAAAGGGCATCCACTTTGCCTTTGCCCAAGCAACAGTTGTTCAGAGAAGTGGACTGCTGGAACAGCCAAAGAGCTATGGCCCTGCTGCCTTTTGCCTGTGTCAGGGCCTCGAAAAGCTAGCTTTTTCCAGAGGAGGTCCATGTATATAGGCAGAGGCAACTGCTGTTGTGGGGGCAGAGGCACCCCAGAAGCAATATTTGCTGCCCAGCCCTTCCCGTCCTCTGCAGCTTGCTCATCCTGGCTGCCCTTTCCCTTTCCAACGGTGGGAGCTGCTCACGGAGCAGGCTGGCCCCGCTCCCAGGCCCTGCCGCAGTTTTGCAGCCTCGAGATGCTGCTAGTACGTGGTGGATGCTCACTGGTCTATGTGAAGTGAGTTACTGACCTTGCTGCTTCCTTAGAGGCAGTGATTATTTCACTGCTAACGTTACATGACATGAATATTGCACCTGAGAGTAGTAGGAGCCGAATGAGTGGGAAAACTGAATGAACTTTCAGTCCAGCACAGAATTACGCTGCTGGTGTGTGGGAACAGCTCTCTTGCCTTTCCTTTTCTTCAGCGGCTGAGCAGAGGAACGCTGGTTTGGGACAAACAGCCTCGTACCTTTTTCCCCGGAGCGTACATTCAGCCTTGCAGTCAGTGCCAGTACAATAAAACACAGCATGCAACCTCCTGGGTCTGTAGACAGCGCCGTACACTCCTGGCCCCGGTAGGGATGTCTCCGTGTGGCAAGATTTCATAGATGTTGCTGTAGGATATTCCACTAAAAGGGTTAGTCATTATTTTGGGCTGACAGTTTTAATATCTGTTTTTGTTATGGCATGAATGACCAGCTATAATTTCCCATTGTTACCTGTAGTTTCCCTTGGGCTTATGCAAGTTCTTTTTAACTGGCCCACTTTTGGAAGGCTTTTCAGGAAACGGGTCCGTTTGTATGCATCTATCTATACTTGAGGAAAAGATCAAGTCAAATGTATGAGGACCTAAAAAAAACACTGCAAAAAATCTTCCACAGCTCTTCAAAAAAGTTAAATTTGTTTTGCTTTCAATTTTGTGTATGGTCAAGCACACTCATCACAGTGTAAAGTTAGACATAGAAATCTTCCAAGATACTTCAGAGAATATTTTTCCCTTACTCTTTTGTAAATGAAGCATGGCATCCTGCTTCTGTTTAAGGCTACCTTAATCACATATCCTGCATGTGTCAGGAGCATGTTGTGACAAGTTGCACTTGGATGAGATGTGGCACTTCCAAACTGTCAATTTATGAAAAAAAACCTGGCAGAACTGTTGAATCGCCCCACCAATGGCTCTACACCATATTTGTGGACAGAGTAGCACAAACTGTATAGTAGATAAGGACTTTACGATGTAAATGTAGAAACTGTAGCACTAAGAAGAAAATAGCTAAATTCAGTTGATTACATTTTAAATCACTGCTGCTACTATTTGTTAATAAATATTAAGGAGGACACAGAAGGTGACACATTTAAATTTTAGTTATTTTTCAGTAGTTGATAGTATTTTTCTTGGCAGTTACCCCCATCCTCCTTTTTCAGCTCATGTTGCCTTTAAGCAAATATGTTTACTACTTCAACATACAGTTACTTACTTTGCCTGCTTACTTCTTGGGAGGAATTAGCATTTCTTTTTGCAGGACTTTGTAACACTATTAAAGCTCAGTTATTATCTCTTATGAAAAGGTGTTGCACTAGATTTTTTTTTTCTACTGTGAGGTTTTTCAATGATTCRTTTCTCTTTGGAAGAATTATTTGGTTTGATCTCATACTTGATTTGCTCTGCATTTTTCATAAATTGCAGTGTGCCAAGAGCTTGCTAGTTTCAAAAAAAAAAAAAAAAAAGTGCCAATATTTTGCATTTGAATTGGTTACTGTTTACAAGCTAAATGTTAACGGAGGCAGTTACAAAAACCTTACTGTTGTCCTTTAGCAAAGAACCTTGAGTTTTATGGTGATGTTTATGGATATAGTGATATGAGGCCTATTTGTGTGCACAGCAAAGGTTACACAAGTGATACAATACAGGACCTTCATGGAGTTATAAGGGCTTTTCGGAAAGGTTTCCTGCCCCTTTCAGGCCTTGACAGAGGTGCTCTTGCCTGTGAAAGCTTTACCAGTAGAAACTTGTTTGAAGGAAAGCAGATCCAGCTACTGTGGAAATGTGGGGAGACCTTGTCTGAAAGGTTGTTAGAGAAAATTAGAAGGGGGAAAGTAAGTGTTTTAGCTTGTCCTCAGTTCTGGGATTGTTTTTACATATATGAGAGCATTACCTGTGAGAAACTGAATACTGGGATAATTTCACACTTGTGACTGAATGTATTTAATTAAAGTTATTTATTGCGCACTCTCTCTCTGCTACCACAAAAACTTACTGAGTATCTTTACGTGGCTGTTAAAGGGTCATTAATGTTGAGGAGAAAGCATATGTTTTACTCCCCTGACAGTTGAGAAAACAGTATAATATTAATATAAATACCAGGTTTCTGTTGTGCTCTAAACCACTGTAGACATGTAAATGAACATTGATGCATAAATGGCTTCAACTTATGACTGTCTGTTGGCTATAGTCCTTGATTATCACTTCATTTTGATCATAGATATTTTGAAGTAACTTTTGCTATTACTGCATCTTTTTAGGATTTGTAGGAGAGAGAATATATATTTTCCTGTAGATTTTTTTTCTTTTAAAGAACTACTTAACTTCACCTCCCAGTAATGCTTTTTTTCCAATTGAAGGAGCTTAGTTCCATTGTGAACAAAATATTGGATGTTGCTTTGGCCTATTCAAGGAAGTGTCTATGTGCTGTGTGTGAATATCACATAGCACACACATACCCGCATCAGTTGTAAGGTGCAGTATCAGGCTTTAGTAATTCCAGAAGTTTAGTAATTTCCAGAATCTAATCTCATAATTAGAACATGGTGCTCTTTCAACCTCAGTCATAAAGCTGAAGTCACTTCAGAATTTCCCTTGCATCTGTGGTGTTGACAATTATTTTTTTCCTTAGTTTGTCATGAGTGAGATGGGTATGAAAAGTCCTCATTCGTAAAATTTCTTTGCAAATTTTGTATTTACTTGCTTTGGAGGAAACAAGAAGCTAATAGGTAAAAGGGGAGCAGGGGAAGGAATACTTTCATAATAGATTTCAAATACATTCAAAGCTGATCTACCTAATTTTGGCTTTATATAATGAGCTGTGAGTGAGATAACACCTAAAAATTTGTCTTATTCTTTTTTAGAAATACACATTCCGTAAGCAGAGTTCAGCCAATGACTTTTGGTGGTTTTCTTATCTAGATACAATCAGCCATCGTCCTTGGCAAAGCAGCTTTGTCTTTTCTACAAGTACTAGTTGCTCCTCTTCATTTGTTGTGGAATAGGTCTTTTGTGGCATTATATTCAGACAGCTGAAGATGGCAAACGCCAAGTTACCAGCCTTGAAGCTGAGTTACTGCAGTAGGTTGCTTTCACAGATCCATTCTCTCCTTTTCTTCTGGCTTATCTTGAACGTTTTGTGTGAGGCAGATGGTTAGGGAAAGGAGGAACAACTTGAAGTGTGCTCAGGATCTATTGAAATAAAAAAAAAAAAAATTAACCTTATCATTTAGATGAGCACAATTAAAGCATGTCACACTGCTTGAAATTTCAGCTGGTTTGAATTGAGCTGGGCAATGCATAGCTCCAATTGTGCTGAACTGTAGATATAACATTCCCTGAGAATACTAGTTACAGGTCAGTAACCTTGTCTCTATACAGTATGTAAGACTTTCAATGCAGGGTATTTCATTAGTCTCTGGTAAGCTGTAATCAATATGGTTTCTTGCACTTCTAAGCAATCGTGTATAAGGAACCTTTCTAAGTGTATAAGGAAACCATGCAAGACAATCTCTTGGGGAGGTTTCTTTTTTGTTGTCATTTGAACTACATGTAACAAGAACCACAGAAAAAGAGAGCTCTTCAAAGAAGAGGTTCGTAAAAGCATTTGGTGTAATTCAGCATTACTTTGAATGGCAGGGCAAAAAAATCTCAAAAGTGCAGGAGGAAAGAGACAGGTACACAGAAGCATGATTGTATCCAGTCATTGGAGACAAATATCAACAGCTTCTCACTGTGGAAGTCAGGTTTTTATGCTGTAATAATTACATTAAAGAAAAATACATGTTTTCTGTTAGGGCACTGACTACATTTACTATTAAAAGTAAATGTAACAAGTACAACAAGAGGAAGCACTTTCCTATACTTGCACTATCTTATCGTTTGTATCCCATGGACAAAAGTGCTTTTATCTGTTGACGTTAAAATGAACGGTGTGTTATTTGATTTATAGAAGCAAAGTGAACTTAAATAAAAACCCTGCTATTTATTGAACACTCCCAAAACCTTGAGAATTTGGGTAAGGGAGTAATTAATAGCAAGAAGATAAGAGTACCCTTTTGTCTATTGGTTCTGTTTCCACACTGTACCATCCAAGTTGGACATTGCTCTCTGAGTAAAAAGAGAAGAGAGTTTTTATGATACTGAAAGGGTATTTTACCATGGTAGTGACTGCTATGGCATGTAATAAAACATATTTTAATGGGAATTATCTTTGAATTCTTTGTTGTATTTCCAGCTGTATTCATGCTATGTCTCTTGGATATTTCTGGCAGAGAGATGTGTTTTGCATGTCTGAAGTGACTGTCAGTCTTTGGTAACAGTTATTTTTCTCACATCAAGTGAATGAGTTATAATCAAACAAATGACATGCTTTTAAAGATGGATGATGTGAAGTAGATAGTGCTCTGTAAATTAGCTTGCTTCCTGGTAATTGGTGACTTCACACTGTATGTAAGGTGTGGAGTCATGGGAGAGCTGGTTCTCCCTGCAGACCCATTCTCGTGCACTGGGCCTTGTAGGTTTGGGGTGTCTTCACAGCAGTAATTTCAATAAATGTACGTGCATTCTGGACTTGGATCCAATCTTCTTGGAGAGAATATGAAGAAAAACCTGCTCCCAACTTGCTTTGCACTAGAGTCAATATCAGAAGGAATTCAAAGGAAAGCGAAGTTAATGTCAGTGTGAGTCTGCAGATGCAACATTTTACACTGTACCTGTGATTCCCATTTAAAGTCACAGTCCTATTGCTGCATTTTTTTTTCTTATTTTATTACTCTCCTGAGAAAAATGCTTTTCCAGAACTGGTACATCAGATCAGATCTGGGATAGGTGTTGAAAAATTTTTTGGTCAGTGGTAAAAGTCACTTGAGATTGGGCTGTGAAAATATATATGTGTGTGTGTGTGTGTGTGTGTACATAAATACTACTCTGAGAGTTTAGGGAATAAAGTAAAAACTTCATTTGAATTTGCAAATTTTCTCTTAGGAAGTATTTGGAAGGCAGTCTATGGAAGATAGCACTGTCCTGGTTGGAAGAGCCCTGTGATTTTTTTTTTTATTATTATTATTTTTTTTTTTTGGTCCTGGGGCTTTGGCTTGTCCCTAGAATGCTTTGGAAAGATTTTATTTATTCATTTTTTTATTTTGAAGCTGAGGTTGATTCAGCATCATCTTTTCCCCTGGAGGTCACAAATAGTCTAGGTAGCTTCTTTAAAAAAAACTTAGTTCTTTTCAAATAATAACTTATGTCTGTATAGACCTCCAGAACATGCTTCCTGGTGTTTGTCAAAGTATGGAAAAATATGGGCTCCATAAACTGATAATTGAGGAAATTGGACACCATCTTTGTTTTTTTGTTTTTTTGTTTTGTTTTTTTAAGTGGTCATAGAATGATTTAATTTTCCTTGCGAAACCTGTGTAAGGCAGGTTTCTCAGCAGCTCTGTAACTTAACTGCTGTCCCTAAGTTACTCTCACTACTTTGAGAAGACGAATTCAAATGGACACAAGTGACAAAAGCACCTCACATTAGGATAAACAGACAAACTTTTGGCAATGAGATAGTCAACCTATGTTATAGTCAAATATAATTCTATAATCACAAATTATAGACTAAAATCTGTCACTCTTATTTAGACTTATGAATAGTTATTATAAAATCTAGTGAAGTCTGAATAAAATACTAACTTAGTGACAATTCTGGTGATTTCATATTTGGGATATATGAACTACCAACATGTTCTTTAAGAAAAATTTTTCTCTGTGATAATTTCAACCTCTATGGAATGAAAACAGTTAAAATTACTGTTTTGCTCACTTAACTCTTCTGTGTACTTCTCTGGCTTTAGAATTTCTCACTCTTTTTTTAGTTTACCATTTCTAAATGTTAAAGGACTTCCTAAACTGAATGCTCTAACACAATCTGAAATAATATTTTCTGTCAGAAGAGTAGAATTRTACAAAACAGCATACATATGTTTTCCAAGTGCCTTGAAATGAAATTGGTCATTTCTTTGAGCTCATCAAATGTCAGAATGACTTTCCTTGCAGACAGTCTTGAATGCAGAAGCTGTAAAATCACAAATTCTCATAGTAATCCATTTACAGTTAATATTCTTCCTCTGTATGGCTTTCTTTTACAAAAGCATTCCTGTTAGGCAATAATGAAAAAACAGAACAAGTTCAAAATCAGCTGAAGTGAATTTAGAGACTAGTCGATTTTTAGAAAGAAAATGATACATTTTGGACAAGTTGGAAAATTAGAAGCAGTGGGTGTGCTTGGTGCCTCTTTTGTTTTTGTTTTGCTTTGGCTTTTTTTCTCTCATTYTTCATACAGTCTGGATCTAAGCATTAGTTACATTTATCCTTTAATCCTACTGGCTAGGTTTGTTTATGTAAGATTTATTATATAGCAGGAGTGGGCTAGTTGTATTAAAAACAGAACTGACCCACAGCCTCTGCATGAATACCTAAGAACAGATTACTTTTCACAGGCAACTTAAATTTAACCCTCATATAATGAATTTAAAATAGACTCCACGCTTTGTGTCAATATGAGACTGAAATTACTGCAAATTATAACCACCTTTTTGCACTTAGCTTTCTAATGTCTCAACAGCAAAACAAGAAGAAAGAGCATCTGTGTACTTATTTCATAACTATTAACTTAAAATAGGAACTCGCTTAATGGCATATTTTATTATTCAATTAACTAAAACATTTTACTATGGTTGAATGTATTTGCTACCAGCTGTGTACAAATCTGGCCCAGTAGGATTCTTGTTGGTCCTTGCTTAGCCTTACTTTATGAAAAATCATAATTAAATACCAGAAGCTTAGGGACTGGGTGAACCAACATGACAACTATTTTGTTGTGAMTGCTCACACCTTTCTTTGCGCATGAAACCCGTTGTAATGAGAAAAAATTATCTTAGGAACTGAATGCGTTTCCCTCAAAGTAACAGTCGRTATTACAGCTTCCCTTAGGAGAATGTCCTGTCAGGACACTGTCTTTAGAGGCTGAGTTCCCCGTACTTTCTGGCCTGGATTTTCCTTTATTGGATGAATGTGCTGAAGCAGACTGGAAATAACCAGATTGCCTAGGTGTCTGGACAGAGACTGAAGTAATAGTTGTGGGAATCACAGGTATTTTCGCTCACTGTGCATTTTGTATTCTGTACTGATAGGGCAAGTATAGAAGAATTGTGATGGGTTTGTTATGATATGCTGCTCAGAGCTACAGATTAAATTCAGCCTGGTTTGAAAGACCCACAGGAGGTTTATTTGTCATTAAAATAGGATTTAAGTGGGATTTTAATGTCTTAAGTAGGATTTAAATGATGCCTAGTATAGACCCTCTGTAGAGAGGGGAAAAAAATGACCTTAAAGTTTACCAGTAACGTAATATTCTGCAATTTCATCAAGCCACGCATAATAGGATTTCCAGACCACTGATGAACTCTAACCTTTTGTAGCATACTAACTATATATTCTTTGGATAAATGTTATTTTCACTTTATTCATCAAAAACCAGAGGCACTGAAATGTTTAAGTGACCTAGCCTATGGTGTTAAACAACTGATGTTGCTAGCAACATGTATTCTCTGACTACTACCTCTGGCTCCCTACACATTTATTTGGTTTTAAAATAAGTTCCTAATTTTAAAATAATCCTGCCTTTTTACTGCTGTTTTGAAACACCCGTGCAAGCAAAAGGCAAAGCAAATTCAGAAGCACTGTAGGAGAAATGCTAAAATCGAAGTTGGACAAAGTAACTTGTGTAAAATAAACTGCAGAAAAATACCCAAGCAGCTCACTATTTTCCTCTGGAGTTTCTATCATTGATTGTGTGTTAATACAGTAGTGGAAAAATCCAGGTGGAAAAGTCAGTTTTCAATTGCTGCTGCTTTAACAGTGATGCAAACAGGCTAAAAATCCCAGTGACTGTGTAGATGTGAGAGGGAGGATTCACTGAAGCTCTGCAGTTCTCCTAGGCTGTGGTGCTCTTTGCATAGAGGAGCCACAAGCTTATCCTGCCGATACAGCTTTATGAAAGGCCTGTTTCAGTGCTGTGAGCGGGGCGAGGCGGGTGTGCGGCCCTGTGGTCAGAGCAGGGGAGCCCAAGCAGTGGCCTGGCCACGAGCTTGCGCTGTGATCCTGGGCAAGCCGCAAAACCTCTGCTGGTTTTTTGCCCGTTCAGACTGGATAAAATGCTGAGTGCAGAAAGGGGCCAGGAGCCTTAATTAGCAGGCATGTGATTCACTTGGGATTCTCAGAGGAGAGATGCTATAAAAGTTTGAAAAAGATACATAATTATTCACGTACACTACAAAGTCTTACTAATTCCTCCAGCACAATTATGAAGTGAAAGATCCTGCATTATTTTGCTGTATCAGGAGCAGATATTTTTGATTTTCAAAGGCTGGAGTAGTGTTTAATTTACAGTTTTAAAAAATGAAATAAGTTATGCATCTGTACATTCATTGCATTATTATTACTATAAAGCTTTGGGATAATGTTAAGTATTTTTTGTCTATTTACAGCTGGTTTAGAATAAAGCAAGTCTAAATCAAAGAGCTTGTGACAGCAATGAATTAAAGGTGTGGTATGAGCACAGATTTTTGCAAATTTTACCTAATTTTCCCCCTTAGGCAAAATATTTGTTACTTATACATAAATTAAGTAACATGAGTTACATAATAATTTTCTATCATTTTGCTCATCATCTTGGGAGCRCTAACAAATGAATTGGGGCATATGTTTGTCAGAAGCACAGACTGACAGACTGGAAGGAAAGCAAATCGGTGTTCAGATGGGGATGTGGAGAAAATGTTCTTTCGAGGTTTTGTATTCAGAGAGATTTGAATTACAAGACTGACTTTCTGTACCTGAAAATATTGCTGAAGTGGTGAATCCAGCTTGGGGCATAAGTTAAGGGAGGGTAGTTTTAACACAATGCAACAGACCTACTAGAAAAATATGTATTTTTTTCTGCTTGGTTGGTTGGGTTTTTTGTTTTTTTAAACTCCAAACACAAAAATCTGTCAAATATATATATTATTTTCCTCCATAAAGTTTTTTTTTTCTTCTCCATAAAGTATTCCTCTAAGGCAGAAAAGTACATTTAACTAAATGGTCATTTAGACATTGCTTTGATCAGAGCATAAAATAAGAGGAAAGCAAAGTCATTACATAGCAGAGTGGATTAAACTTATTTGGTCTGTGCTGAATATAAATGTTATGTGCATGTGGGAAGGGTTGCTGGTGCAATACAGATTATTAAAAAGTGATTGTAAGACATGTATTCTCCATTATTCTCTCCGTTTGCTTAGTTAATGAGAAAAGCATGTTGCTGATTGCCCTATAAAATAGGGCTCCAAACCATTAAAGTTTTAATTTCACAGGAAGTCTAGCTTCTGTATAGGCTATCACTTGTAATAGCTGTATTTGCCCCATGTCTAGCAATTGAAAGCAATTTGGATTTAGAAGGATTGAGCTCTGTTACATCTGTGACAACAGGAAGCTACAGCTTCCATTAGTGGCCAAGCCACTATAGGCACTTAAGGAGGCACAGTACATTATTTTGAGTAAATGCAAGACAAAGTATATTGTTTTTTCCTTGAGGAGTTTTAAAATCTAAGATGAACTGACAAAATACGGATAAGATAACAAGGTGCTGCGGGCAATAGGCTGATAAAACTGCAAGTGTGTTTGCAAGAATCAAGTTGTTTTATTTTCTGTTTTTGTTTATCTTTTTAAGGACAGTTTTTCTATTGGCACTGAGGTGTTCCAGAGCAGGGACAGGAAGAGAAAGATGAAAGCAGGGATGCCAGAAAAAGCAAATACTGAGAGAGGTGAGTGTTTTGTAAACTCCTGTTGCCTAGCACAATTGTCAGGGATCTTTATATTGCCCTGTCTAAATTAGCTAGACTAACTGCAGTTCTTCAAATGATCTGACAATACCTAAAGGATAAGAAAGAGTGCTACTGGTGACTGCTGTTAAGAGGAGCATCCTTTGAGAGGTGGGGTTTGGCAGGGCTCTGAAGCAAAATCTCTGATGCTCCTGCTGGGACCTCTGCTTTACCCTTTGCTCTGCTTCTCTGGTGGGCTTTCTTCTACCCCTGCTTAGAGCCCTAACATTAATAGTATAATTTGGATGTTGTGTGTGACATCTCTATGCTTTTGATTTTTGGGACATTAGAGCAGCATGTTTCTCCCACACAAAGGTGGGCACGGGGTGTGTGTGTGTGACTACTCTTCCAAAAAAGTTTTCCAGATCTTCGATGACACAAACAAAGCTCCCCTTTCCTACCTGGTATTTTAAGTGAAACAGGAGACTAGCTGGGGGCTGGCAGGCATCCTTGTAATAGTGAGGAAGGATGTCATGGCAGCTTGAAAAAGCACCAGCACAGGTGAAGCATTCAGTCCTTTTTTCAATAGTGAAGGCACCTATCAAGTCTTTACAATTATAGTTTTTTTCAATGCTGAAAGATAATTTGAGATTCCAAGCAGATGTAACGCAAATACAATATTAAACCATGTAAGAATATCTGTTCCTGGGTGCACCCCTGCACTGTTTAAATAACCATTGAAGTAACAGACCAGAAATTCTGCACTGCAGAAGTACTGGTGATTTTCAACAAGTAGTAGTTAATTTTATTAAATAATCTTTACCAAACTGCCCAAGATAAATTACTATTGACTAATAAAATAGCAAGAGGATGATATGGTAGGCTGGAGTTAACACAGAGACCGGGTACTTCATTTCATGTAACTTAAATTATTATACATACAATTATTATTTTATGTATAACAAGTGTTATAAATTATTATTTTCTAAATATTATCTAAGATTCTCTTACAGTGCTGGACAACTGGTTAAATATTAGAGGGGGGAGCTTTGCTTTACTTTTTGACCAGGTTGAGACTGGTGTTYCTCTTGTTCAGATCATGCATAACCATTGTGATAGCTATGATGTTGTTTTGAAGAGTAGGAAAACAGCAGCTAATTATTTACTCAAAGCAGACTTTCTTAAACTGTTAATGTAGTATATTGTACTAATTCTGCCCTTCTAATATAAAGATAGGCAAGACAATGCAATTATCTCTAGGCTGCATCCCTTCTTTCCCTGAGACACCTGGTATTCTCTCTGGTAAGGGTAATGGCTTCTCCTCTAGCAGGTTAGGTGCAGTTTTCTTTACAACCAGGAGTCCATCTCTGAGTATGTTTGCACATTTATAGTCTACTGCTTGGTGTAATAGTGGCGGTGACCGCCTCTAAGCTGGAGGCTCTTGGAGTAGCCCTTGCAGGGGCAGCAGCCCTGCCCGCCCTTGGCTCTACCGCACTGGTGGGGGGGGCAGTGATACTCCACCCTCTGTTTCTTCTCCTGGCCACTGTTGCCAGTTGAATCATTCCACATTGCCTGAAGCTGAAATTGTTCTTGCTACAGTTGTTTACATGTAAATAATCTATGGACTTCGTTAATTAATGTACAAAAGAAAAAAACTTTTGTTTTTTTCTAAATGGGAAGGAATTTCATTTTTCTTGGAGCCCCAGGGTGTTTTCTTTGACACTCTGTTAGAGCTGACATATCAAGATTTCAAATGTTGCCTTTTCTGCTAGGATGTTTTGCCCAGAGTTGATGAAGGTAAAGTATATCTGGAAAAGTATATTACTTTGAAAAAAGATATCTGAAAGAAAATATTTGCAATTTCTATTTCTGGATTGCTTGGAAGGTCAGTAGCCCCTACCTCAAAATGTATGCTTGAAAGATAGGATTTTTACCTTCTCAAAGGAGAAGAGAACCTCATCTATGCTTACTTGGAGAAGAAGTATGAATCCCTTCTTGGGTACTTAGACCGTTTGGTAAGGTAGCTCCTAAACAATCTTGGAGTACGAAAGTTGGTAGTTCATAAACCGGTGGGGGAAGAAATCTGAAAAATCCTCCTGCAAACTCTCAAACACTGAGTCAACAGCCAAGCTGCACACTGCCCTTATCATCAACAGCAGGGAGTCCTGCTCCAGCTGATGGTGGTGTATTTGCTTTCCCAGAAGCCTGGGACTGCCACCACCCCAGAGCCACCCGCGCCGCCCCCCAGCAGTGCCTGTGGTGCCAGTGGCCACCCACCTCTCACCACGCTTGGCTTCCAGCAGGCATACTTACTCCATTAGATCACAAGACTGAAGATTTTCATCATCTTCTATTTTGTGCTGTGTTCCAACAGAATCAATGTGGCTGTAAGTCCAGGGACTTGGATCCTAAATCTAAGCACCTGTTTTCCATGGAATGGGGCTTGATGACCTCAGGTCCTAATATGTACCCGCTCTGGTCCTAATAGGGATGTTTCTCTATCACATCTTTGTCAGCCCTCACTTTCAATGGAGGGAGGGCCAAGCTGAAGCAGTGCAGAAAAACCCATGTAGCTGACTAGTATCTTTCTGCATGAAGATATTCCAGATGTAATGCCTGTGTTTTAATATGACTCTCTTAAACCCCTCCAAAAATGCCTTTGGCAGACCTCAACTTCTTTGGCATCTTTAGCTAAGAGCAAAAACGGAATATTAAGGATTTGAGATGTTTCCTCACATCCAATAACAAGCATTGTATTTATTACTGCAGCAAGTAAAATGCCAACACAGATTCAGGTTTCCTATTTGAAAGGAACAAAATCTATCCAGACATAAGTGACAAGGCTTTATGCTGCCTTAAGGATTCTAGAGCAGGGCTCTGTTCTCTAGGAAGCGTAACGTACTCCTACAAAGACAATACAAACTTCAACAACAGAACAGCCAAGACCAAGCCAGGAATATTGACATCTATAAGGGATGTCACAGTTCTGAAAAAGATGTGAAACTGCTTTTCTTCAGCCATGCTGCTGCTTTAGTTGTCTAACACTTCAAAGTAGCCTAAAGAACTGCAGATAATTGATTGTTTGCATTTCTTTGTTTGTCCTGCTTCCACAGTGTCTGGCACTTGATCTTCACAGATTAAATCATACTGTTTTTATCTTTTCTACTTCCACCATATATAGGGATCCTCCTTACAAGACTGTATGTTTTAAATGACTTGCATATGCTTCAACTAAAAGCTATGGAAAATATTKCATATGCTTCAAGGAAAGGGTGCTTTGCCTCCAAGAGACAAATTGGTTTGAGTCTCTGACCTACCTTTGTTACCAGAAACCAAACATTTGACTGTTAAAATTGTTTCAGCTGGTTTCCCTAGCATCCTTTTTTTGAATCAATGATGTATCAAATCTGAGCTATGTTGCTGTGAACTGCTAGAAGACTGTGGAGGAAACTTGGCAGAGCCCCTAGTTTTTAAACAATCTCTTTCCCTTTCTTTATGTTTTAGGAGTTAAGCAGCTGGTGTTTTCATTCTGACTGAAATTAGGCTTGTACACATTTTGGCAGTGAAATTTTGACTTTTTTGAATATGGAATAAGCTACTGTTGGTATGACTCTGGTCTCAGCTGGACCAAATGGAGTCAAAACACTTTATTTTAAATAACCACTTGAAAGAGCAAATTAACAAATGATACCACATATCACTTCATAAGTGTACCAGAAATACTTGGAGATGTTGCAAGAGCTTATTCAGATGCCCCCAAGTCTGTCTGACTGAGTTTCTCTGCTGGAAGCCTTGAAGAGCTTAAGTCTGACTGGATTGACTTGGAAGGCTATGAGGATCATCCTTAAAAAGGAAATAAGCACAAGTATCCCATGGTTGAACTCTAAGGATGAGTTGCTCCACAGACACATACAGGTTCCTTCTTCCACCATTACTTTTGAAGATTCTAGGGCTGAGCAGTTAGAGGCTAAGAGCAAATCCCCCCCCCCAAGTGGCCATAGGCATTTTTTTGTAGGTCATCTATTACAGCTGAGCTATATTTCTCTTTTAATGATTTCAGTGCGGCTGGAGGATGCCACTCACACAGAATTGTAATTAACCTAGTTGTTATTGTGGGTCTTATGGATAAGAATTCCTTCAATGTCTTAATTCCTAAGAAGCTGCAAGGAGTAAAGACAGGATAATAAATGCTGACTGTTTAAAGTTTACTTTGCTTGAATTTATGTTGAAAGAAGTAAACTGAGGAGGCATTATCAAGTACTGACTGTTCTGGTCTTAAAATGTGTTAAGACTAGAATCATGTGACATTTTAAAACTCTGATTCAGAAGAAAATGAAGGTTTTGCAGCTGGTCACACAGTGGTATGTCGTTCCGTGTCCTCCATTTAAGCATTAGAGGCCCACTTACAAAATAATGTCACTGGGCTTCTGCCCCTGCGAGTGTGCAGGTTTCATTATCTCATTACATGATTTTTAAGGGAAAAAAAGACAAAAGAATGTGTGAAAGCCGCCTCAGTGCATCTCTAATGACCTTTTGTAGCTTCACAACTTTTGAAGGACAGGCAGACAGCTTCGCCTCCTGCTGCTGTGTCCACACTCTGTTAGGAAGGGCTGTCCCGTGGCTGTCCTGCGAGAGCACCATGGAGGCCCTTGGAGTCAGCCTGTGGGGAAGGAAAACATCAAAGCCTCTTCCGAAAAATGGAAGACCTGTTTGCCATCCTCTCCACAAATATGTGTGCATGTGATTGTGTTGGAAACCACCCTTGCTATAGCAGGCTTTGGCATCACTGGATCTTATTGACTTTGAAATATTATCCACATGTCTTGAGAATGTATTCTAGGCTTCAGAATTTACAGTATTTTGCATGTGTGTTCTTTGTTTTCCCTGACTTTAATGTTGATAGTATTTTTATGAATTTTTCATGAAGCCAGAAATGTTTTGGAGTGTTTTGTAAAATATGTTGCAAATGTTAGTGCTTCGTAGCTTTGGTCATCTAATAGATGGTAGCAGGAAAATGAAAATGCTTGTCTCATTGTCTAAACTGAATGAAGTATAAAAGTAAGTGGTGAGAGTACTGAAAGCCAAAAAAGTTGTTGTTGTTTTAAGTATTTCCATTTTAATAAACCCAAGTTAGTGATATTAAAAAAATTGTTCAAAAATTTATTATCCAGTTAAGGGTGTGATTTGAATCTATTCACAGAAAAACTTATATTCTGAGTAAACACAGAGGACTTCTTTACTCGGGTGTGAAGAGGTGGAGTTAGGAATAAGAATCCTTTTGCAGTGAGGTATATTAGATTAGAGACTTAGTGTGTGACCTCTATCACTGCTTCAGATATCTTGAATTGCAGTAGGGAAAACACAGTGTGGCCTGAAGAACTGTCCGAGCTAGCCAGCAATCCTTCTGTCCCCCCCGGTTGGATGGAACAAATTAATAGACCCTTCACATTCTCAGAGGTATGAACCTATTTTAAAAATAACTCTCTCTTTTAATTTTGACTGACACTATGATTTCAAGTCTAGCCTTTCTAAAACTAGACTCGCCATCGCCTTGTAAAACTGGCAGTTTTGCCTGACAGCACACCTGTATTGTAGCATGAAAACATCTCTGTTACTGGCAGAAATTGGCATAGTTATGACAACCCAGGAAGGCCCTAACAAACAAATACTCCTGCAGTTCTCATTTCTCCTTTATGTAAAGATGCAGGGCTTGTTAGCTGGGTGGTGTTCATGGCATTAGAAGCAGTGTGAGATAGGACTACATATATCTTAAAAGCAATCTTTTTGATATGCAAGTACTGTTAAAATGATAAAAACGTACTCTGAAGGCACTATGTAGGAGTGAGGGTTGGCTGTTCTGTCTGGCAACTTCCTAGAAGCCACCCTAAGTACCTGAGGGGAGGGGTCACAAGAGGAAACCAGTTTTCGGTCTCTTTTAAATCTCTGGCTGGGTCTCATGCCCTTGTCGTCTCCTTAGGAAGCATACGGTGTCCGGAGCATCTGCACTTCCTACAGCCTCCAAAGCTGCCCAAGGGAGTCTAAAGAATAATTTTAGGTACCTCCCTGTCCCTCTGCTTCCAGTAACAAAAAGGGGTTGAAATATCCAGTGCTGGTGGAATATGCTGTCATTCTTGTGCTGAGAGGAACTGAGAAGAATCACTTATGATTTTTCCAAAGACCTTTGGGCAGGAATGCATTTGATGATCATCTGTGAACAGGACCCAAGATACTGAGAACTATCTTGGAGCAGTATATCCATGTGATATTACTGATACTAATGTACCATAATGTATTCTGAAATATGAATGGTAGTGTTATGAGGTAGATATCATCCCCTAGCTACATGAGTGCACACAGGAATAAATCAGATAACCCCCTCTCCTTCAGCTGGCTGTCTCACTGATATCAACAATATTTTCTTGATAAAGTAGGGAGGAGAGATGATGCTGTATCTGCTGCTGTTCTCCCCTTACCAGCAAGCATAAACCAGGCAGACGTGCCTTCACAGGTTAGCGTGATTCAGAGGTTAGTAATGTTGGACTGAAGGCAGCCTGCAGGGGCATCTAGATGCCCTGTGGAAAAAAAGTACAAATCTGCTCTTTACACCAGGATATTCTGCTCCTCTGCAGTTCAATTCATTTCCTTAGCCCGCCCTTCCATGGTAGGGCTGTTTGCACCTGCACGCTCTAGAGATACAGCAGGGAAGACGCTTGTTCGCATAGCTGCTCTTTGAAATGTTACCAGAAAAGCTCTCTGAACTATGAAAGACTTACAGGACCTACACAGGTTTTATCATTCACTTCATCTTCTGCCATTCTGATGTGTCATTAAATATGACTGGTTTTAACATTGATCTACTGAGCTTTAAACAAGACTTGAATTGTACTTTCATAGGATGCATAAGGTAAAGAGATATACCTTTTCAAACAGCATGTGTTGGTTTATTATTGATTCATATTCTTACTGTGTATACTTTTTAAGCATTTGTGGCGGAGATTTTTCCATTTCTTCCAAATCCCATTGTCAAGTTATCTAGGCTGCTGCCAGTAATCCTTTATTATATTAGAAAGAATCTCTGTGCCAGTTCATTAGTGAGCTGCATGCAAAGGTTTGCAAGAACTTCTCTCTTCAGCACTTGAGCCCACAAATTACAGAATGTGAAACAAAGCTCTTAGTTACCAGCAAAGAGGTAGAGCGAATGTATTATTCTGCTACAGAAACATTGATTAGAGTCTGAAGTATGCTTTTAAACTAATGTTTGCTTGTGGATGATGATTTGTGACACATTGTGACCTTCCTTTTGTAGAATCAACAAGTCCTTCATGCTACTGTTTATGAAATCCTCACTGATCTACAACAAATGTGCTATTCATTCTCTTCAGTTATTCATGGCTAGCCTGTCAGTGGAGGGCTTTCACTCATGTTTGTGTGTCCATCCCTTGCATACCATAGCTAAACAATGGTGCGCCAACCGCAGTAGTGTGATGAATTCAGAGTCTCAGAGCTGCCCACAAAGGTATCATTTTAGCAAGTATTAATTTAAAAATGCTGTGTGTTGTGCTAATGAACTTTTAACTAATGATCATTGAAGTTGCTGGGAACATGAAGCTTCTCTGATAGCTTTTCAATCAATGTTAAAGAATATTCTTCAGTGTGTAAAAATAGTTGTAGTTGTTACTAAGGATACCTAAATTATATGGTAAATGCTGTTAGTGTCCAAAATGCAAAGTTTCCAGTTTCACACTGACCTTTTGATATACCTCTGTATTCATGAGAGTCACTTAATGTTCTATTCAACAATATTAAAATACCAGAATCATCCAATAATACAAATCACTCAGTAGTAGCATCCAGAACCCATTTATAGTTCACTGGAACGGGGCATTTCCTGGCTTGTTTTTGTTACCAGTTGTTGATGCAGTTTTCAACTGCTATATTTAATCTATTTCCATTTGTATCTGAGTGATATCAAAGAGAGTGCCAAATTTAGCAAACTTGGGAGAACACTTTCAGAGTGGTGGTCTTTCATATCTCATTTTCAGTTCTTAAGGTGTTTGCAAGTGTTTCTTGGTTTGCTTGCTTATTGACTTTTTCCATATACCTCCAAATTCATGAGACTTACTTCATACTGAATCAGCAAGGTTAAAATTTCAAAATCATCCACTACTTCTAGTTTTATTATTGTTTCTCAGAAGTGGCTCATTAAACAAATGAGGACTGTCTCCTTTACAGTTGCTCAAATTCAAAAATTATTATACCTATAGGAAATGTTTATTCTTTGAGCATTTAAGCAAAATGCTTTGGAGCAGTCTATGAAAACATCTTACGGCAATTAAAATGAGTCATGGTCTAATTAAATGATTTCCTATTTCATTTCACATAGTCATGACCTTTGTGACATCTCTGACTGTGACATCTCCATCGCTATTTCCCTTTAATCCCAACCAAGAATTTGGGACATTTTTCATAAAAAAAAATAGCTAAGGCAGACTTTATCTGTGTGATTCTTCCACCATCAAATCTATTAATGTCATGTTCCTGGTATGCCTAGAGGCACTCAGTTTAAAGTGGTTCTTTTATAATAGGGCAGCTGAAGAACAATATATGTAGTGTGATTTTACAAAGACCCCTTTCATCAGACTGTTATGTTGTACATCTCACTATGCCCAAAGGGTTAAAAGTAGGTGGTTTCTCCCCCAACAATAATTTATTAACAAGAAATTTCTTATCAGTCAATTTCAGTGTGTAAATTCTTTAATAATTAAAAAAAGACATAACTTTTTTTTTTAATTTTGCAAATAGAATACTTCTACCAGACCTGGCAAAATTTGCAGAACTAACGTTTCACAGCTTGTATTCCTACTTTGCATGTAACAAACAGGCTTTTTGTTTATTTTGTATGTATCTTGGCCTTCTCCCTCTTATTCCTTTTGTTTTTCCCAGTTTCTTTTGTTCCAGCTACAGCTGTCTGTCTCCTGTTTATCTGTAGAATCTGCAGGAGTTCCAAGCTAAAATGTTGTCTGTCACTTTTTTCTAATGTCCATACATTGTACCAAAATATATTAGCATGTATCTGGTTTTCTTCCTCTCAAGATGGAAGCACTTTTTTGCTTTCTGCTGCATGCCACAACATTAAAAATAAGTTTTGGGTGAAAGATATAGGGCTGAATGTTCTCTTGCTCCTCTAGACATGGCAGGGGAGAGACTACGCAGCGCTGATGGAGTTTATCTTGGGAGAGGTTAAGAAGTTCTTACTGAAATTTGGGGATGCTCTTGGAGAATGTTTCCCTGGCTTCTGGTCAGCTGCCCTCTTTGCTATTTCTTTTTTGGACCTGAGAAACAACATACCTTAAAAGTATCTGTTTTTTCCTTGAGAATGTACCCATGTGCCAGATGTCCTTCCTTAAACTATGAAACATCCTTGCCCCTGCCTTAAGCTGTTGGGAACTTCATTGACCCCCTACAGAATCTTTATTCTTTTCTTCTTGAATCTCGCATAGTTTGAACATCATGCTGTGTTGTACTGCACTATCAGTTTACTCGCAACACTTTTCTAGAAGAAAGCATAAATGATTCAAGTGAAGTTTGCTTTCTATTTTCTAGGATATTGTCTTTTTTCCTTAGTATAGAGTGCTTTAATTGGAAGAACATAGATTTCTTACCTGTTACTGCTGCAGATGTAAACAGTTGGAATAAGGGTGTTTTAACTGGCTTGGGAAATGATTTTGTGGGAGCGTGTCCAATTCCTGTAGGAGAAGGGATTCACTCAATACAGAGAAGGAACGGGTGGTTACAGAGAAATGAAAATGACAACACAGATTGAGTGATTGGAGGAAGCCTAAGGATCCAGTAAGGAGTCTGGGACAGTGTCTGCTGATCTTAAATTACTGCAGGAGACATGCATCTTTGTTCTTCATTCTGTGCATCTTATTAACAGCTTGCTGCTTATGCAAGAAACTAGACCAGAACCAAACCTCATTAACTACTTGTATCCTCCACTTTTTAAAAGGTTTCTTTTCTCCTCTAGTGTCTTAAGTAGAGAAAATACATAGTTACAAGCAGGAGATATTATTTGAGAGTGATCTGCCATAGGCTAACTTGAAATACTGCACTTCAGTGTGTTTGTAGGCAGTGTCAATGATTTATGAGGCATTACAAATAAGTATTTTTGTAATAATGATGTCCATACACATAAATGCCTCCTTCAGGTTCAGAGGAGAGCTTGTATGGAGAATGCTTTGGTCTTGTCCCTTCAGGATATCATGCACCTTTCTTTTCCCTGACGTTGTGTGGTGTTTGTATGCCAAAGCTTGCGAATAAAAGGAGGTGTGTTATATGGAGCACGAATGGCTTTATGCACACAAACTGTAGTGAATCTGTACACGTATGTGAATTCTTTTCCTCTTGTGAAAGGGAGCATAGTGCTTAGTAGTGTTTTGAAAGATTTGCCTTATATTTTGCAGTTATTGCATACAATTTGCTGTATTTTGGAAGAGTGGGTAGGTTAAATCTGGATTTGTAATATCTAAAAAGCTTTGTAATTAATGTTCAATGATACATAATGAATCAAAGCAGTTTGAAAGCAAGATAAAATCAAGCACACCGTGACAAAACAGTGTTGGTTTCTCTCCTAGATGAGTGAGCTATGTCGTGTTCCTGGTTTCACAAGCTTTTAAAATGAAACTGAGAAAAAATTGTTCCATTGAACAATTCAGATCTATTCTAAAAGTAATTTTTATGAACAAGCTTGTACTACTGTTATTGAACGTGAAATACTGGAAGTTGATCTTCATTACACTGCTCCTTTATTAACACAGATTGTTCTAGGGACTGAATGTCAAGTTAGTGCTCTTTGCAAGACATTTCTGTGTCTCTCTACCTGTTTTATTGTAGTAATTGAAAGGATGGTTCTGTTTTAAATACTTTCCACTGTTCCTCTATTCAGAATCATCTTGTCCTTGTGCCATGTCAGATGGTAAGATTACAGTACTGTTCCATTCCCAGTGAAAGGGCTGAGGACAAGCTGTGGACAGTCACCAAACAGGAACAGTGGAGTATCTGTTCTCTGGGTGGGAGCAAAGGGATTCTCCCCTTTTCCTTTGTCAACTTGTACAAGACACTAAACTCTTGCACTTCAAATCTGTTTTCTCTTTCCTTCCTATTTTTTTTAAGCATAGCAAAAAAGCAGCTTGCTAGAGAGTTCATCTACTGACTGTCATTCTAAGACAAGTCTTTTGAACCTGTTAATGTACTTGTTTGTGGGCATTAAAAAAAAAAAAGTACTAAAAATTGTATAAAAAACCCTACTAACTTCCACAATAAAAGTCCTTGAAAGGAAAGGCTGCTACTTACTACTATGAGAAATCAGGTTATATTGAGAATGAGACTTACATTCTGTTCTTTTTCAGAATGTGATTTTTGGGGTATCTTTTTGTACTCTTATGGGCCCAACCCTGTACTCGGTGAAAACACCAAAAATTTTACCATTGACTTCAGTGGGAACAGATTAGTACCAGGAAGTATTAGAGCAGTTATGTGGAATTCATGGTATTACTAAATTAAAATAAGTTTGAGTAAAATATATTTCTGAACTTTTTAAAAGCTTAAAAAATTCAAATTTCTTGGATGTCTGAAACTAAATACATTTTATTACGGCTGTGAAGCTGAGCTAAAGTATAAGCACAGAGTGCATTAGACGGCTTTAATCCTTCACCGGAATTTTTCAAAAACAAAACTAATTGGAGAAAATGAAATACAGTACAGGCCAAATGAAAGCTTGTCTGTTGTAAGCAGAACACTTTCTTGTTTGAAGCAGCTTATGGACTTCCTCATTGTAGTCATATTGCTTGAACAGATTACAGTTAAGGTAACACTGAATTTACACTAACTAACTGCGTTAATTTTACATTCAGCAAAACTTATTGATAGAGAATAATCAGCCTGTGCAATTCAGTGCCCTCAGAGATGCTCCCAGAAACCTCAAAGTAACTGGAGAGATGCTTTTCTTCCTGCTGCGGCGCCCCCCCCCCTCCCCGAGTTGTGTGTGACTGAATTCAATTACCTGCATGGGCATTCAGGAGTTTTGTGTCCCTTCGATATGTCAGTGTTACAAATACTATCTGATTTCAGGCTCTACCAGCCTAGGTTCTAATGGATATATCTTCACAACAGTTCTATGAGTTAGCAAAGTGCTATTGCCTTTTCACGGAGGGGAACTGAGGCACAAAGAATAGGCTTATGAAGGGAAAAGTGAGTTGCAGACTCGTGCAGGAAGGTCCCTCTGTAGTGTATTTGACTGAGACAGCACCGTGTGCACAGCCCTCAGGAAAGCCATTAGGGAGCCCTGAGTGAGGGGTGTGTAAACCACACCTCTGGGTGTGAGTGGGAGAGGAGGAGCAATCCCAGCTTTGAAGACTCATCTAGAAAGCAGGTTACCCTGGTTTAGGTCCCTCCTTTGCCTAAGGGGATCCAAACCCGCTTCTCCCACCTCCTTTTGGAATTGGTCTCTATGCTATAGGCTGCTCCTGGGTGGCAGCCATCTCCACCCTTCCTGGTGAAGTTGCGCCTGCATATGAGGTCCTCGCAAAAGCACCCTGCCCTTTCCCTTCTCTCCGCAGTCCTTGGCGAGCCCCAGAGGCTGGCTTGTGAGCAAGAGCCTTGCTGCAGGCTGACTGTGTCCAGCTGTAGCAGAGGCAGTGGCGGAAGCCAGGCTGAGCAAGCAGGGTGCCAGTCTGAGGTTCAAGGCCTCGGTGAGGAAATGCAGCATGGCAGCTGGGCACAACCAGTGGGAAAAGGCGGAGAGGAGTTTGAATTCGCTGTTTACCAGCAGCACAATATTGCTGGGGTCTTTCAAGCAGCTTCTTTGCATTGAAAAGGATGTGAAACAAATGGAACTTCTTTTTTTTTATTATTATTATTCTGAAGCTTCAAAAGATAAAGGTTTTCTTGGGAAGCACCTATGCAAAGCCTTTTGAGTCTTGGCATATTTATATGTCTAAGAATGTAGCTTTGCTTACTCTATGCTCCTTTTTCAAATGCCGTCCTACAGTCTAAGGCTAATTAATGCCAGTATGAGAAAGAAAAGGCATCTAGGCTTTGTTGTTCTGATCACAAAGTTAATATATTGTCTCAACACATGCTTTGGATGGGACACTGGATGAAAATTAATGCCAGTACAATTTGCAAAACCATGATATTTAATTCACTATACATATTACAGCTATTCTGGCTGATATTATGTGCTTATTAAGCTTTTCATCTGGAGATCTAAGAGTGGTATGCAAACAGTAAGTTATTTGAAATTTCATATGTACTGACAAATTTCAAATTGAAGCTTTTTCAGAAAGAAAAGGAATACAGTAAACTTTCTCTGGCAAGTAGTTTGGATGTCTAATGTTAATGATACCCTAACAATGTTCTATTTTTGTTTGTATTGAAAGTATTAAATATACCAGAGCTACATAAATAGGGATTATCTTCCTTCACAACCATCATCTTAAAAACAGAAGTTAGCAATTAATTATGGAAAACTCTGATTTGTATTGGTAAGAGCCACATATTTTTCATAAAAGTCAAATATCTAATTTGCTGCTGGGTCTGTGAGGATGGATCCCAGTCTCTTTCTCTGAGATATGGGGATGCAGAGTAATACAATAAATTATTTAATAAGAGGAGCTCTTGTATCTTCTCTAGTTTTTCTCATAGTTGCTTCTGTCGCTCTACTAAGAACTGCTGTAAAACTCAGCAGGGATCCATGCAGTCCTACAAGCATAGGCTGTATTAAGGATTAGAACTCTAGGTGTATAGCATAGATGCAAATGTTCAAAATGAAATTATGTTTTGATCATAAAATCAAAGTGTGTCTGGCATAAAGCAACTAAAGTAGCTGGTATGCAAACTTACTGTCTCACACATCTTGCCTAATGGTCACAGACTGATTTCATTCATATGCTCAGGGAGGAGAAAGGCAGGGCTTGCTTTTATAGAAAACAGGATGAAGGAAGAGGCTTGTCCTCCTTATCCTTTTCCCGGAGCTGAGTTTACTGGTACAGTACTCTCAAGTGTGGAAAAGGGATGTGATGTCTTTTCAAAACAAGTTGCTAGAATACTGTGAAGAGTTTCTAACTCTCACAACCTGTTTCTGAGTCCATGTGTTTTTTCACTTCTCCACTTTTCATTACAACAAATAGTATGCCCCAAAGATATCAATTCAGGTTCTGTTAAATGAAGGAAGCAAGCAAGTTCCAGAGTCGAGAATATATCCAGTCACTGGCCACTTTTCGTTGTACTACAGAAATATTTAATTTTATGCTTCTGTGTTGAAATCAAACYAAGTTAGAATTATGGATCAGTTTTATGGACCAGACATTCTACCTTGAATGTATCCTAGAGATTGACTGGGAGTAGTGCCAACGACAGCACTTTGCTGTTGAGTTCTTTTTTTAGCTGAAACTTCATGATTGCTAAGTGTTTCCTTTGTATCCTGTGTTACAGTAATCCACTCTTGTTCATCATATGAAAGAAAGGATCACAATTTTACAGAACAGGAAAAATAATTAAATATATTTTTGGCTAATACAATAATCTGAACATCTGAAATTGTTAGAAGATTCAATAAAACTCCTAACCCTTGCTATTCCCAAGATAATTTTTTGAGGTAATTATTTGAGATAATGCTCACTAAGATGTAATATATCATTGTCATAGTTTCCTGTAGTTTCTTTCTCAACTCTTGTAGGAGTCAAGTCATGAGACTAAGTTGCAGATAGCACTGCTTCAGGTGTGTAGCTCAAGTGCCTGGTAAATTGCTCAGTTACACGGTTCTGTTCCTAATTTAATAGCAACAAAGTGGAGCTAAAAAGCATCTGAGTGAATAATGAATAGATTCCTATAAATATGAAGTCTCTTAGTGAGAGTCTCTATTCAGAAGGAAAAATCTTGGGCCCAGTTATCGCTGTAGGGCTTGCACTGCCAGACTGTGCTGTTCTAAGGCCTTGGGCTCCTGGAGAAACCTGGCGTGTCGGGGGAAGGAGGTCCTGCCCGCCCTGGCTCCCCTTCCCATTGGGCCAACTGCCTTCTTCCATAGCTTCCTCCCGCTTGGGGGCAGCTGGCACTGGTGGAGTTGGTGCAAAGAGGCTTATTGAGGGGACTGCCTTGCACGAAGGGAGCAAGATCTGAAGCAGGGGGCAAAGGAGAAAGAAGGAAGAGAATATGAAAAGTAGTGGAGAGTGAGAAGTGGATGAATGTAATTGTGTGGAGAATATGTGGCCACACGAAGACAACAGATGTTATCACTGCTGGCATGGATACTGAATGAGAGGATTGAGTTGTTAAATATAGACTATATCTTGTAGTAATTCTCATGACTCCTAAAACATAACTAAATTGTCTGCAGCACAGGGGATGATTTATATATAGATTAATACATTTTAATAGATTAATAGATTTTTGTTTGCCTCATAAGAGCCCTTGCCAAGGCACTGCATTTACAAGAGAAGAAACAGTGCATTAAATGTGTAGAACCATTAGTCATAACCTCTGCAAATGGAAATCTAAGCATTGCTTTAAAAACCTAGAATGACATAGAAATACGTTATATGAAGAGACAGTTCTCCTGGGTGATGTCTTCAGAAATTATTTTTCTTTGACAGATTATTGTTCTATGGTATTTTAAATTTGTTGGTTTAATTCCTGCATTTAAAGACATTTTTGCTGGAAATTTAACACTGTTAACTAGCCATGTTATTCCAAATTTAGCAGATCTTAAATATGCTCTGAAGTAAAATATATCATGATCTGCATAAGGAAATGCAGTATTTGACACTGCAAATTGTTCACAGCTGACATGTGGAATAAATTTTTCAGAAATACAACTATAACGTTTACACAACTCATATCCATCTTGCTTTCTTTGCCAACAGGTTCATGAAGTCTGTTCTTGCAACTGTAACATACAGAATTTTACCAGACTGGGTGGTTCACATTCTTTTTTTTTTTTAATTGCTCATGTGGCTCTTATATGAATGTTTGATATATGTTGGCTCCAGTGTCTGACAATTAAGAACACCTTAAAAAGCAATAGATTAAGATGGTTCAGCTGCATCATTCTGTGCAGCAACATAAAGAACCGTGTTCAGAAACAACATGCCTAATTTCTGTGTAGTTCCTCTGTGTCTTGCTTCAACTTTGCTACTGAAACAAGCTGAGCAGAGTAACTGTCAGTGTAATATATTTATGATGAAGTGGCTGGTCCTTCAGCTGGTCCATGCTGGTAGGAGAGGAGGCAAAGTCCTTGGGCAGGCCATGTTAGATGCTAGTTGGCGGCAGTTCTCCTTTGTCAGAGAAGCCAGAGCTTTTTTCAAGCATTAGGATAATCAGCTGATGAAGTGCCTAATAAGGAATAGTTTGAAGTACACTAAAAGTCTGCTGCAGAAAATCCCATTCTGTAGTGCTTCTCTTTCCCATTTCTGTCCTTTAATTCTGTCCTGCGGTTCTGTAGGAAGAATGCAGTAAATTCCACAATCTGCTGGTGACCACTTCTGCTTTACCGCAGATCTCATTGCTATTCAAACTCTTTTCTTCTCTCACTGCTTTTCTTCCAAACAATAAATCTTTTGCTTGCTTCCCAGAAGAAAGTAATTTCTCCATTCAACATTAGTTCTTCTTTCAGCTGTGAAAGTGAATGAAACACAGTCTGTATTCAGACATGTCTGCAATATAGCTTTTCCTTGAGTTAATTGTTTGCTGTTCATAAGAGCTAGTCTGGACATTCCCTGAATGTTTGTTTCAGGCTATAAATATTTACAGCTCGTGCTGAAGATGAGGATGTATGAATTTTCTATATATACAAAATTGACTAGGTTTTCATGTATGAATATGCTGATATGATGTTGCCTCTTTTAACTAATGTAAAATTTTGGCTTTTTTTTTTTCCATGAAATATTTACTGGGCTAAGGTGGTATTTCATGTTTCTAGTAATCAGTTTTGGCTAAAAGTCCGCCCAATAGTCATGCATGAGATCCTTCTCTTGCCCTTTGCCAAAGGATAGAAAAAATGGGAGATTTATATCAGTGCCTTGCTTACATAGATCCAAGTAGATGTATTCTCTCTAGATCACTTTACCAGCATAAGATTAATGTCAAGGCTTTCTATAAACATTTATTTTCATGCTTTTTCAGTCCTATGCACCTTGAAACTATCAGTGTAACGCTTTGTAGGAGTCTGCATATGCATCTCTGCTTCTCCTTTTATGTCATGTATTAAAGAGTGGATAAGAGTGATGGTAGAGGAAAAGATGACACACTCTGACATGATTCTCCAAAGCCAGACTACCACTCAAGTTCGCTCTTTGTATGGGTGTGTCTTTCCTCATAGTCATGGATATTAAATCCCTTGAAGCTGACAGAGTTACGGGTTCTAACTCTTTAGCCAAGTTAATCTATAGTACAAAATAATAAATTCATGGTAATTAACTCCCTTCCCCAGTATTTGAACTATGAATCTTAGCTATGAGTTTGGACCAGCTCATATTACAGTTAAACTGATGAATTTTTTTTTATTCAGTGAAATTGTACTTGATATGTGTATGCCAGTAGGGAAAGACTGGATTAAACAGCTCAACAACAGCCTATATTAGTCTGTTGAAACTTTATTCTTGGATCCACTACTCATGAGAGCTCCCCCTTGATCCACTCTCCAGTGCAGAGTGTGGACCCTTCTATTGGTCAGCACTGGGCACCTGTGAGCAGTGTTGTTTCTTCCAATTGCCTCTGGATAAGTCTCATATTCTTCACATCCTGGCGGAGTATTAGAACTAATCTTAAGCCTTTGGCAGCGCCAACTGCTAACTTGGATTTCCTTCTGTAGAAGTTAATTAGGTGTGGGAGCATTTGCTAGAGAGAGGTCAGGAGCTGGGACTTTGGGTTTTTTTTTCCTTTCTGCAAATTTGGTATTAGTTGAGCATCAACTAAGGCAGTTGAATTTGTGGAAACCTAGGCTTTTACAATAAGTCTTAGTGATTATCTTGCCCAGTTAATCTGTAGAACTGGGCAGATCTAGGAATGAGAAGTGTATGCTCAGCACAGTGAATGCTACAGCATTATGAATATGAGCATCTTAAAGACAATTCAGTGGGTTCGATGCTGGCTTAATTCACTTCCTACCTTTATATCACTGTGACCTAGAAAGGTAAGACTTAGGAAGGATCTCAATACGTCCATGTTTTTCCTCGGTCCGTATTTTGATAAGAACTGGACACACAGCAAATTTCTTTATCAGCAAAATAGGTTTTGGTGAGGGCATGGTACTTTTTTAACAGAAATGAACAGTCAGTAGCATACCACAAAACTCCATGGGAATAGGAATGATTTGCACTTCTAGAGGGAAAACACCTAGAACTGTATTGAGAAGCAGAGTACTTTAAATGAAGCATATGGTGAATCCCATATTTAATAGATTGCTTATTAATTAAGTTCCAGTCCTAAAACACTGCCCCAGAACACCTCCAGATGTGCTCTTTAGAACCGCAAGAAAGCCGCGAGTGGTAACTCAAAGACATGTTTCAGTGTATGAAACTGCAAAAACTCCCTATGCAAAAGATTTCTCCTGGTCTAAAACAATATGTTTCCCTTCTTTACCAAACTTTACCAAAGGYGTAACATTTGAATTATGTAGCAGGGCTGCAATTTTCAAAAAGAGTCTAAGTGATTTTAGACCGCTTTCACATACGATTTTCAAAAGCAACGAGCTTTGGAGGGCAGGTCTCACTGGAAGTCAATGACAYTTAATCCCACTTCTGAAAGTGGGACTTGGGTTTCTAAGTCAAGAGGTGGTTTTCAGTGTTTTATCCACACCCTCTCTCCCCTCAGCAAATCTTGCAAAGGAAGCCCCTGCAGGCATATTCTGGGGTGGAGATGGTGTTTGATTTGAAGTTGAGGACTGTCAGTCCTGCCAGACTGGCTGGCTTGAGCTGATCCTTTTTCAGAAACGGGGCCAAGTTTAGGCACGATACTCCAAATGGCATGGTGTTTGCTTAGCATCAAGAAAGATGTTTGAATGCAGTTGCTTGGGGACTACTGTTTTATTATTTTTTTGAAATGAGTAATTGCTTCAGAAAGGGGGGATATAGAGGAGAATGCTCTTTGCTGAAAAGAAGCTGAGAAGTGGGTGTGTGATGAATGAGCAACAGACTTCTTAACAGCACTGGAGAATGTCTTGTTGTAGGCTTATATTTGTTTATGGATAAACTGCACTCAGCTATGAATGTATGACACTCCTGGATGTCAGGGAAATTTTAACATTTGTTCCTTGGGCTGGAATGTGACCCTTATTCCTCTTAGCAAAACATGCAGTGGATTGTTCAAGTGCTCTTAAACCCTTAAGGGTTTAAAAAAGAACCCATAAAAAATATATATTTTTGGCCAATGTTAATGCACTAAAAGTTGTTTATATTTGAATAGTGAAGGTAGCTGGATTCTTTTAGCTTTTGCACTTGCACATGTTTAGGCTCGATTTACCAGTGAACATAATAATAGATTATTTAAGTCATTTAAACCGAAGACTGATTACATACTGCTTACAAACATTCCGCACTGAAATTAACTTAATTTTTCTCCTCAGTAATTTTAATTTGCATTTGTCCTTCACTTGACATGCTTTTATCTACCGATGTCTAAATCACATGCATACTTTAAATATGGGACCAGGAAGAAAAGTTAAATTAAACCTAGTCATCTTGTATTTATTTGAGTAGCTTATGAATGCTAGCTCTGATTTTTTTGCAAAGACTACACTATTGGAATCATTTATTGGGAATTGGGAGGTACTTCTGAAGCCTCTTTTTTCAATACGAAATGTACATTAACATGCAGTTTCTTTACTTTCTCTAGAGAAGCCTTGATTACCTGCCAGCTTTAAAGCTAAGGATAGAAATAATGCCTTTTTTCATTGTATGATCTCAACTGCTCATGATTCTGAGGAGGATTTTGGTTTTATTCATAAATTGACTACATCATGATTAATATGTATAATTATATAAATGATCATGTTCAATTAATCAGCATTCAAATACATATATCTCGTTTGCACTCAGTTTTTGAAAAGGATTTTGCAAAGACACTGTTTTTACATATTTTGAAAGGTGGCTTGTTATGAAAATTGCAGCTATTGGTTTGTTTGTAAGTGTGATGACAAAAAATGATGATTTTTATTTACATAAATGTAATCTGTTTTACTTAGCGTCTCTGACTGCTATAAGAGGGGAGACGATCTAAAAAGCAAAAGAGTAGGAAAAGGGCATATGCACGTTGTATACTGAATATAAAGCTATGTGAAATGTAATAATCAAGTTCCACTTGCACCATTTTCTTATATGGTTTCCATTAGTTGCATGCTTCCATCTAGTAAATAACTATTCAGGGCTGTTCCCATTAAAGCTCATAATTCAAAATCCAAAGTACTTGATGACTTAGATGCAGGATTTGGTACTTTCCATTCTTGTCTTTTGATATCATTTTGTTCATTAGAGATTTGAATAAAAATGGAAATTTCTCAGGTTGATTATATACTGCGTCTCATGGCTACCCTCCCACATATAAGGTTTTGGTGAGGGACTGAGCTGTTTGGAGCTTGTGCAGCACTAATCACTTCCTAGGCTTCCTAGACAACAGAACTAGCTATACTGTTCATCTGCATTACATAATAATTAGGGCTTTCATCTAGACAGATCAAAAGATGTATGATAARATGTCTGGAGTTGTTCCTTTTGAGCCCTACTGCAAGATGCAGTCTTTCTTGGTATTGAACATCTGTGTAATAAAGCCTATTCTGGCAGTACAGGTCTCTAGAACAGTGCCCTTTGGTAGCTTACAAATACAGTGTTTGTTTGTTTATTTTTGAGTGAAGCGGAGAACCTCAGGATTGAGCTTAGGTCAAATGGTTTTACTGGCAATAGTCTGTCTGAAGGAAATAATCTTGTCTTAAATGTCATAACCATTGGAATCTGGGTCTCCTCTGCAGCAGAACTTGCCAGGCACAGGTGGAGGAGAGAGGGAGACTTTTGCATTGGCAGCCACATCCCAGACAACAGCAACAGCCAGAGAGCTCAAGGGAGAGGAAGCCAGGCAGACTGTGGAGTGGTACCTGCTCACTGCTTGGGCTGCCTATGGCAGAGTCAGTCTTCATGAAGTGCTTTGCTTTTGATGAATTGGCAAATTAAAATACAACAGTCTTGTCTGAATTTTCCCAAACAGCTCTGTTCTCTGATGCACATCATGTGACAATTCACTGATCACTATGAGACATGTTTTGGTGCACTGATTTGGCTTTTTTGATGAGCAATATGATGATTATTTCAAAAATTATCCTTATGTTCTGATATTCTGAGAGGTATCCCAAATGTTATGCCCAAATTCTGTTTGTGTTTCCATGGAGCTACTGAAAATTTGTTGATGTCACTAATGACACAGTCTGGACCTTCATAGCAAATCTGAGATAACTCTCCAGATGCATGACTTTGCGCAGGTACATGGTAGTATATAACATAATTACATAACAGTAGTACATAGAGAAAAAGATGAATCACAGAGCTTCTGAGGCCCTTAGTGAAACACAAGCATCACTTTTAATAAAAGAATCTCTGAACTATAGATTTGCTAAGTATATATTGCTAACGATATTGAAGAGTTGGAAAACTTGCTCACAGACAAATATTTACAGTGTGTGTGGTTCTCCTGGTTGCAGAGAGAACATCCAGATATCCAGAAGATGGAGAATGAAACTGGATTTACAGTAATAGCTGGTTATGCCACTAACATTCAAATGAATCAAAAATCTTCCTCAAACCATAAACTCTCACGGTACAAAATTATAGGCCTGAGACTGCTATGAAACATGGTTATGAAATGTCTAGTACAGTGCTTTCCTTGTACTCTTGACCTCCCATATTTTTTCAATAACTTGAAAAAGTCTCCACACCTTATATGGCTCCCATGGCATTAAGGGGTGGAGATGAATTTATACCTCATTTTTTGTCTATACCACGTCACAGGCTGGAAGTGTGGGTCTGGTAGAGAAGAAAATAGATTGGAAATCAGGAGAGTTGGCTTCTGTTCCTGCCTTTCTTACTAGCTTACTGTGCACCTAAGTCAGGTCACTGCAACACCTGTGTCTGTCTTCTCAATTGATGTCTGGGTTGAATATCTGTTCTGTGGTCTTGTTAAAGCAGGGACTGCCTTGTCCTGTGTCTTGTAAAAATACCTAGTAAAATAGGATTTGATTTTGCGTAGTGCTATTGCTATACAAATGCTAATAAGAATGATATTATTTAGTCCTAGCTGAAAACATTAGACCAACTGATCACTGGTTTAACTGGGTACATCATCAAGGTCTCTAACTTAAACTTGTTGTCTTCCATAAAGAAATGTCAACATCCTGGCTCAGATTGTGGAGCAGTGCCCTTTTACATCAGCTGATGGTCTGGTTACCTGCCTTTGGACTAGAAAAGTATCTGTTCTCCAGTTCCATAAATAAAAGAGATCCCAAAATACTGGTGTGGAAAAAAAACTTAGCTGGAATGACTGTGACTTAGCCTGAGTTGCAAGTCTTGAGTTCAAAGTGTGTGGCAGATGACTTCTGAACAGGTAGATATCTTTCACCCCTGTTGTTTGGACAGGTGAAGCCCAATTACTAATCATTGGGGGGGGGAAGGCTTTAAAATTTTTTTKGGGGAAATATTAGGGAGAGGAGGGCAGTAAGAGAGAAGTCGAGAATGAAATAAACATTCTGTAAAGGTAGACTATTCCTCTAGGCATCTGAAAGCCATAGGAGTCAGTAATTAGGGAGGTGGTTATGAAGGTGAAATGCAGAAACGAGTGTAAGTACAGGTCCAATTACTATTCCCAACACATGGTAATTGTGCTCATTAACTAGATTAAGTGGTTTATATGTGAATCACTTCAGTGACATATGATAACAGACTTTAAACAACTGAAATTTAAATTTGGCTCAGTTGATTTGTTTTATACAAACTGGTTTGTAAAAACATACTTAGAAATTCCATTGCATATGTTTTGCAAACTAGTTTGTCTAAACTGGAGTAATAGTTCTGGATTTGCTTTTACCTTAAACTTGCATATTAAATTGAGAGGAGGAGACTGGAAAAGCTAAATACCATGTTTACTCTGTTGTCACTGTTTCTGGCACAACATTGAAATAAACACTCGCAGCAGCATCATAAAACTGGTGAAGATTTAACATTCTCTGAAAGGAGTATGTTATGGTGAACCCCTAATGATATAAATTCATCATGTAGAGAAACACTCATTTTTTCATACTTATGAAGTAGGAGCTAAATGCAAAAAAACAAATGAACAAAAACCTTGGGCATGACACTTCATCCTTAAATACCCAGCATGATATCCTATTGCAAATTGTGCAGTCACTGGTTTTTATATCTGAGTTAAGAGACCCTCAGGAAAATCCTAAGATTCTCACTGATCTCTTTTTCTTTTTCTCATTCACCAGGCTACAGTGTTAATATGCTGTGCAGATACTATGACACTGATTCCTGTCCCTCCCAGGCTGTGATGTTTGTTAGACGGTTGCAGTGAAACAGTTGGAAGTGCAGCTATGTGGTGGTTGTCACAAACTGAGTTTTATCTCCTTGTTACARTGCAGGAGATGATTCATGCTGCCTGTTACTTTCCTGTTGTCCAGTCTTCTTGTTGTTTTCTGTGTTCTTTCTGTGTTCATTCCCTTCAGCTCTTTGCTCTCTTGTTTTTATTTCCCATGCTCAGTTCCTTCTCTTCGAACCTGATTTCATTCTCTGCTCTTTTGTCCTTTCCATCCCAATTCATTTCGGTAGTGCAGAGAGCAAGGTAGGATTTCATTTCCCACCAGGAGAGAAAGTAGCACGCTATGTGCTGTTTACTACCCTGACTGGTCTGTAAGTTCCACTGAGCCAGAATGCTGTTCTCTTACTTAGCTATATACCTGACAGGTAGGGAGCAGGGGATATGTTTTTAAAAATCTGCACCCTGAACTCAGTAAATATGTAAAAATGGATTCAAAATAATCTGCTGATCAGATTATTCTATTTCACATTGGTATCACCTGCTCAAGATCATCAGTTTTCCCTGTAAGGGCTAAGAATAAGTTACTTTACAATATATTGGCCTCAAATCTGCCTCTTTATAGTAGTCTAGGAGAGATATTACACATTTCTAATTAGTTCATTTTTGTGACTGTGTCACAGCTCCAAGTGTGGTTCTGCGTGTCACAGATAGAGGACACCTGGAGCTGTGTACTGTTTCTTTCGTTGCAGGATGGTAGTATTTGAGTAGACACCTGACCCTCTATTGTCTGCTCAGTGTAATATTTTTGAGACCAAAGGGGTGGTGAAGTAGGAGATGGAAGTTGTGCAGGGACAGGATTGTATAAAGATGACAATCCTGACTTTAATCCTTTAACTTGCTGGTGGTGCTTGAGCCATCCATCCGTTCCTACAGAAGAGGAGACCTGTAGTGGAATTATGGATATACCTTATTTACTACTGTAAGAAAGTGAAGAACAACTCTGAAAGAAAGGAAAATACAGAAGAGCTAGAAATTATCAGTTAAATCTGTATTAGTGGTAGGAAGAACAAGCACCAACAGCTTCAAAAGGCGACTCRTGCCTCTCCATTTCCAAAGTCACATTTTCTCCCTTTTCAAGGTACATCTACCAAGAGGAGATTCAGTGGAATGAAAAAGAAGACAATTTATTAGGCTACGTGGATTATTAAATGCATAACCTAATAGCCTGATTACATGTAAAAAATACACTATAGGAGATTAAAGTAAGGGGATTATATTAAATTGAAACAGGGATTAAATATTTCTCCTTAAGGCTTTTAACGCATTTTCCAAAGACCTGCTTACAAGCACAATTTGACTGATGAACAATATTTCTTTTAGAGGTAATAGGCCAAATAATCACATAATTAAGACAGGTTAATTTTAGTGGAGTAAGCTCTTGACAGTATGTTTCCAATAAGTAGAAGCTCTTTCTGAGTCACAGGTGATTTTTTTTTCCTTTTCCTTTTCTTTTTCCTTTTTTTTTTTTCCCCCTTCAGTAAACTCTAGAAAGTCCTAAGCCAGATTGTATTCTAAAGTCACATTGCAGTGGTTACACTGAGCTGTTGTATGGGAAAGACAATTTCAAATTATTCTGAAAAGGGAAGTATTACACACACGCACGCACGCTTCAAAGTTAGGGGAACTGAAGCACAGAAGACTGAAATTATTTTACCTTTTAATTGTAACGGTGCCTAAAAGGCCTTAAGTAATTAGGCCTCCTTCAGCCAGATGGCATACACTCACACAGTAAATATCTTCATCAAAAGCTTATGCGCCAAGGGAAAGAAGATACCCTTCATTACTCAAGCTATTAGTAGAGCTGGGAATAGAAACTGTATCTTCTTACTCCGGTCCTCCACAATAACATTCCCCCTCCAGAGTATAGCCTCCCCTCATGTGAGGCACTATTTGCCTCTCAAATTAGGAGAAGGGGAGAATTCAGAAGGTAACTTCTGACATACTTAAAAAAAAAAAAAAAAAAACCAAGAGGGGTGGGGGCTTGAGCAGCAGTGGCATATGACAACAGGTGAGAACATGACATTAAATAAAAAGCTATAAAATTACTGCTGTGATTCCCGCCTACTACACAGATGATGAGTTTTTGTCAAAACATGGAAAGAAACTTCCTTTCTTCAGGTTTCTTACAAACTAAGATAGTAATATTGAACCTGTGAAGTCCCACCAGCTTGCATCAGACTATTCATGAAATGCAGAGCAGATGCTGATGGGGGGGATGGAGTAGGTTGGAAGGAAGGAGAACAGAAAGTATTGGGAAGGAAATTATACTTTTGAGGGAACATCAGTGTGTTTCAGGATCATTTTTAAAACAGAGGAAGGAGGATTTTAATGTTCCCCAAACAAAAGTTTAAAGTGTAAATGAACTGACATATAGGCAATGTGTAAAGCTTGCAGAAGTTATAATTTAAGGAAATGTACTAGTATTCTGGTATAGTTAGTACTGTTCTTTCCAAGAAATCAGTGGCCAACTCAGTCATGTTCTTCAGCATGTGAAAGAATGTGAGAATCTGCCCTGCCTGGAATGTTCTGCTCTGATGCATTTACACAAGTAGTGTATTAAATTATGCAAGTAGTATGTTTTAAGAGTATTAGTTGACATTTCTTCTTGAAGATATTTGGCTAATTTGTATGTGGAGCCCAATTTTGCTTTGAGTTTATTTAATTTTCCCTTTTTGTTAAGCCTCCAAGTTCATTTAGCAATGGGAGTTTGTATAAAAGAAGTAACATTTGTGTAAACTCCCTGCACTTTGCAATGCTCATTTCTTTAGACTTTTTATGCCAGCTCAGGAGCAATAATATCAAGTAACTTCAAAGGATGACTGCTTCCAACAATCCACAATGGCTTGTATTTCAACTCAGTAACCTGCATAGCTCACCAGACCTGTTATTTCATTTCATGGCCTGTGCTGCTCTTTTCATGTATTGAACTACAGTCCCAGCTCAGTGCGAATGAAAGGGGGGAAAAAAGCTCAAACTAGTGTAGAATTTACCTGGCGGGGGAAAGGTCTGTGTGCGCTTCTCTCCAGACATAGGCACACAAAGTATTTTTTAAGTAAAACTGAAAAATGTTTCACGCAAGCAATCAATAATAAAACTTGATGACATGTTTTTCTTCGCTCGCACCCACTTACTTGCTTCCCTCCTTCTATTATATCGTGTCTGAAACAAAGCTTGCAGGACCTTTGGAAAAGGATCTGTCACTGTAAGTCAACCAGAGTCTGAGCTGGCTGGCTACATGCTGCTTTAGAATAAATGGCAATAATAGGTCATTCACTTTATATTTCAGTGGTGTTCATTACACTAAATCTATTTTTCCTCCTCCCCATCATTTAAGACTTCAAATGATATACCTACAAAGTTTTTATTCAATCTGGCAGGTCTCTCGTGTGATGAGGACTAGAAATATACTGAGCTTGACATGGAATCTTCATTCTGATAACAGTGCTTGATAGTGGATTTCTGAAACAAAGGCAAGGTTAAAAGCTGGACTACTTGACCCATGTCAGGTCTAATACCAGTGAGTGTAACTGATGTCAGTGAAGCTACAGCTCCTAACCTTAGTCCTCTACTGGAAGCCTTCTCTTCAGATTGTGGGTGAGGGGATATTTACAGTCTGAACTATACTTTTGCCAACATGTATGTTGTCATAAGACAGCATCCATTGCTGAAAGAAGCAATTTTACCATTCCAGGTGCCTTCAGCTTGTCATTTTTATCACCCTACCTTGCCATGGCACAAGTGTTTGTGTGGCTGTGCACTCAGCCATATCAGGAATCCCACCTAAGTGAAAGCCCACCAGATTTTGTTATGATCTGGTTCACCATTTGGTCCCATAAACTCTTGTACAGGTACAAAAGAAAGCGCCATGTAGGGCGAGAAAAATGTGGCTGGGGGCAGCGTGCTGGCAGGACTTGAGGAGTAGTGCTTGACTAGGCTTGTTTAAAGGGTGCCTGCAACAAAAGCCTGATTCTACTCTGATTGTGTCTCTGGGACAAAACTCCCGTTGATTCTCTAGGTGCTGTGCCTGAGAAAAGCCTGCTGGCCTTGGTTCTTGACGGTTGGTTTGGGAAGCAGATAGGGTATTGAATAAATAGGGCAATGCAGTGCTGTATGCCGATTTATCTTAAATAGTTTATAATGGTGTTTTTATTTTATTCATGATTACTTATATCTGCTTGTCTAGCTTTAGGATGAAATGAAAATTAAGACTGGACTGGATTGTCTGGAGTATGGTATAAAAAAGGGGGGGGGGGAAATACAGGTGTAGGTCCCAGAGCTTTGGGTTCTGACTTGGTAGTGCTAGAAGGTAGAACTCTATCATCATGTTGGCTTTTTTTCCCCTCCCCCTCTGCTGCTCTCTCTTTTCTGTTCTCTTATAAATGTAAAGGAGATAAAATCCTGCCCTTCTACCTCTGATTTTGAATCAGCCCTCCTAACTGCAGCTATGTGCCAGGCAAAAAAACCTAGGGCCAGGTTCTTAGTCAAAGCCAAGCATCCTGTGGCTTGTCTTTATCACCTAACTAAGGATGTACAAGTCTAGAAGAGAATGGGAAGGGAGAAGACCTGGTCCAATGCAAACAGTGATTTCCTCTTCTATACTAAGGTTTTAATAATGGCCTGGGAGAGATAGGGATTTGTGAAGATGTTTAAATTCAGTGTGCGTGTGGCAACAAAAATTGAACTCATTGCAGTTGCATTTATAACTGTTTAAATATCAAGTAAATGTGCCCAAATCTGTGTGTACAGTATATGAGCACATTCAAATATGCGCTTGTAGGAAGTAACTGCAGCCACCACCAAAACTTTGTGACTGCAGTGCTATCTGCAGTGTTCTCACCCTGTGCTCATGGGACAGGGGCTCCTAAATCAGTCAGGTCATGATCTACTGTATCATACCTGGGGTACTGAGAGGCCAAGGGTATAGACTGCACGATGGCCAATGGTCATGTCCCTCAGTGAACTAGAACTAAAGTGATTTTGACCGTTTAAGACAAGGATGATGAGAGAGACTTTGCGCCTCAACTTTGGACTCCTGGCTTTAGTTCCTTCACCTCATGCTTCACAAAACACCTGGTGATATCAATAGCATAATGATTCATGGCCTGTTACAGCTTATTTCTATAATGTGCTTGCTTTTTATTTGCTTGGCGTGGCTAATGGGAGAACTTACGTAAAGCAATTGTAAGTTTATTGCTTACATTAAGCTATCACCAGATACTTGCATCACCCACCCATTACATCTGCACTGGTTAAAATAACGCAGTGCAACAATGTGACACCCCTCCTTCCCTCCCCTTGTTCTCCCTCCCCAGAAACTTCAGCTCTACTTCCATATAAATGTTTTTAATTGCAGTGAGGTGAAATTCCTAATGGATGTGTGCCAACACTTCTAAATGCCACTATACTACATCTGCAATGACTAGGTATGAGGAGTACGTATGCACCTTGGGGAGCCGTTTACGCCATTAGAAAGTGAGCAGACAATGCTGTCATGAGATAGACTGGAGAAGTCTGATTTGGTGCATCTTTCTACTCACTTGGCAGGAGGGTAAATGACACCACAGGATAACAGACAATAGAATCCCACACCTGTTATTTTTTTAATCACTCTAAATCAGGAACACTCAGTCTTAAGAGTTTTATTAGCTCTAAAAATAGGTTCTTAAATATTTTCCGAGGTTGACTAAAATATGAAAAATACAATTACAGAATCAGATCATTTAAAATAAACCACCATTTGTTGTAATTGAGACCCATTCATGGAATAACATTTATCAAGAATGATAGCATTTGGGGAACTTTACAGCCTCAGCAAGCACATGGATGATATTTCTTTGATTGTTTTTAAACTGTTTGCAGAGTCTATTTTTCTGTTATCCAATCAAATTTCTACGAGTAAGAACATCGTTAGAGTGGGACCCCAGTCTTCAGGTGATGCTGCTGTGAGGTTTTCTGTTGATGTATCCCTTTTTATACTTATCATTAGATGAAAATTTTCATAAATAGCCTWACATAAATAATATTCTCAGAAGTTCTAAAAAGTTCACGTTAGTCAGACCTGACCAAACATTCTCAGGTCTCTCACGGCTTAAACTGTTTCTGGAATTATTCTGAAATACAAAAAATCATTAACAACTCTTATTGTAAGAGCAGATCATATATTTTCTGTAGAAGTTAAGCTGCAGAGGAAGATTTGGCAGTTAAGTGAAATGCATGTTACAGATGATACTGTACACTTTTTACTGGAATAACTGAAAAGATTAAGCTGTAGTACAGCTAGGGCTTGAGTCATACTTTTATCATTGTATCTCCTGGCCTGATCCGAACTGTATTATTAAAAATGGTACTCCAAGCTGACTTGGTACTTTATCTATGACTAAGCTCAGCCAAATATCAGCTGGCCTGGTGAAAAAATGTACTTGAAGGCTCTGTACCTACAGGCTCTGCTAATTACTTTCTTATATGTCAAACGTACACTGATATTAATACATTTCTTAGTATACCTTTAAACAAAGCACTCATCTATGCATAAGAAAAAGCACCATGCAGAGCTGATTAATACAATATATTAATTTGTATTTTGATTTAGTTTGGTTTAAGTGATTTATCATCTGTTTTTGTTGCCAAAAACAACAGCAGTACATTYCAAAATCTTACGCATTAGGACATGCCAGTATTAGTTTCAGTAGTATTGACACCTCATTTCCTTAGTAGTTTTTAAATGATGAGCAACTTCAGTGTCAGTGACTTTTGTTGCCTGTAGAGGAGCGGGGTGTATTTGTAAATGACAGCTGCTGTAACCCACCAGCTGACTTGGCAATACTGCCAGACTGTTAAGGAGATAACTTGGATTGCCCTGCAGAATGTGCGCCCTGACATTTTACTCTCAAAGAGATTATGCGCAGTAGCCTGTGCTGCGGTGTGTATAATGTGGGGAACCATAGGAGTTAAAGGTCCAGCAAGAAAGGCTTCAGAGCGAAATAAGTGGCAGGCCTTTTAAGGAGCAAGTAATCCCAGAAGTGAATGAAACACAAGCAGTCTGCGTCTTTCTTTCCCTAGATAAAAGTACCAACGAGCGAGCCTAAACGCTGCCTCTGCAGATGACTAGTTAGAACAAGTTTAAACTTAAGAGCTGCAAAGGAAAGGTCTCCTCTTTGCGACCGCCTTCCGCAGCGGGAGTTTTCCCGAGCGGAGCGCCCCCCCCGCCGCCCCCCCGTGCGGCCGCAGAGCCGCCTCTCGGCCGGCAGCCTGGCTGCGGCCTGCCCCGCCGCCCCCGCTCGCCCCCGTGCCCGGCGGGAGCCGCGGCGCTAGACGAGGGACT